>NC_059393.1:24476112-24672618 GCF_019703515.2 Myxocyprinus asiaticus
TATTTTCATGACAGTTAAGTACATTCTAGTCAAACTCTCATTATTATAAAACAAAAATTGCTATATTATTTTAAAAAGTATTTAAACATTATGGTAGTATTTGTTGTATTACCTTTAATTTTTATGGTGATTTAAAAAATACTTAATTATATGACATTATTTGTAACAGAAAAATATTAATTCCAGTAATGATAATCTAATTAGAATCTTTATTGAGAAAAACTCAAAAGTAAAATAATTGTTTTTTGTCATTATATTCGGCATATATTAAAGGCAGAATAGCATACTCTACAATTATGTATAAATACATTAAATATCTTGCAAAAGATATTACAAAAGAACATGGAATTACAGAGGAAGGAAATAAAGTACTTCAAGATGCAGCAGCAGTGAATAAGAGTTGAGAGTGAGAATAAATCATGAAAAAAATAACTAAAACAGAAAACGTGCAAGCAAAACAGAAAGAGACAGAGAGAGAGAGAGAGTGAAAGAGAGATAACCGCTGTTCCTAAAAGCCTTGTGGGCTACACTGTAAAAAAAAATATTTTAAATTAAACAATGCTATTTAAATAAATAAACAGATTTATTCAAATTATAAATTAACATGACAGAAACAACCTTTCTACATTGTTTTACAACAATGAAATTCATTTTAAGAGACAGGAACAACTTTCATTTTTTACAGTGTAGTGACCTTCACAGTGATTTTGGGCACAGTACATAGATGCTTTCAGAACATCTGAGAGAAAGAACATACCAAACATTCGAACTGAGAATAAAATAACATTCAAACTGAAAGAAACATGCAAACTTTTCAAATAGATAGAAAGAATATTTAAAATATTCAAACTGACAGAACGTTCAAAAGGTTCAAACTGAAAAAATATTTAAAACGTTCAAATTGAAAGAACATTCAAAATGTTCAAACTGAAGAAAAGAACGTTCGAAACATTGAAACTGAAGAAAAGAACGTTCGAAACGTTCAAACTGAAGAACGTTCGAAACGTTCAAACTGATGAAAAGAACGTTCGAAACGTTCAAACTGAAGAACGTTCGAAACATTCAAACTGATGAAAAGAACTTTCGAAACATTCAAACTGAAGAAAAGAACGTTCGAAACATTCAAACTGATGAAAAGAACGTTCGAAACATTCAAACTGAAGAAAAGAACGTTCGAAACATTCAAACTGAAGAAAGAACGTTCGAAACATTCAAACTGAAGAAAGAACGTTCGAAACATTCAAACTGATGAAAAGAACGTTCGAAACATTCAAACTGAAGAAAAGAACGTTCGAAACATTCAAACTGAAGAAAGAACGTTCGAAACATTCAAACTGAAGAAAAGAACGTTCGAAACATTCAAACTGATGAAAAGAACGTTCGAAACATTCAAACTGAAGAAAGAATGTTCGAAACATTCAAACTGATGAAAAGAACGTTCGAAACATTCAAACTGATGAAAAGAACGTTCGAAACATTCAAACTGAAGAAAGAACATTCGAAACATTCAAACTGATGAAAAGAACGTTCGAAACATTCAAACTGAAGAAAGAACGTTCGAAACATTCAAACTGAAGAAAAGAACGTTCGAAACATTCAAACTGATGAAAAGAACGTTCGAAACATTCAAACTGAAGAAAGAACGTTCAAAACATTCAAACTGAAGAAAAGAACGTTCGAAACATTCAAACTGATGAAAAGAACGTTCGAAACATTCAAACTGAATAAAAGAACGTTCGAAACGTTCAAACTGAAAAAAAGAACATTCAAAACATTCAAACTGATGAAAAGAACGTTCGAAACATTCAAACTGATGAAAAGAACGTTCGAAACATTCAAACTGATGAAAAGAACGTTCGAAACATTCAAACTGAAGAAAGAACGTTCGAAACATTCAAACTGATGAAAAGAACGTTCGAAACATTCAAACTGATGAAAAGAACGTTCGAAACATTCAAACTGAAGAAAGAACGTTCGAAACATTCAAACTGATGAAAAGAACGTTCGAAACATTCAAACTGATGAAAAGAACGTTCTAAACATTCAAACTGATGAAAAGAACGTTCGAAACATTCAAACTGAAGAAAGAACGTTCGAAACATTCAAACTGAAGAAAAGAACGTTCGAAATGTTCAAACTGAAAAAAAGAACATTCAAAACATTCATACTGAAAAAACAATGTTCAAAACATTCAAATTGAAAGAACATTCAAACCTTATAAACAGAGAGAAAGAACGCTCAAAACATTGAAAGAACAAATTTAAATTGAAAGAATATTCAAAATGTTCAAACTGAAAGACTTAAAATTAAAAACGATCATACTGAAAGAATGTTCAAAAAGTTCAAACTTAAAAAAACTAAAAGAACATTAAAACATTTAAACTAAGTAACAACTAAACTAATGTACTCTAACAACTCAATCTATCAGTACTTAAGCCGCATATTTGAGGTATCATTCCTGTCTGTAGCACAAACAGTGAAGAACGAGTAACATAAGATCAATGTCAGGGATCAATACAAGCAATAACAATACTCTTAAGTGCTCATGTGTAAATATAGTATAAATGCATCTCCAGACCAAATCTTTGCATAAACAACACCATCATTCTCCTAGAATTCCCTGAGAGTCTGCTGAAGATAAACAGCCATTTCTATCATCTTTTTACAATCTTCAACAGGTTGTGAAGCTTTATATAAGAGTCGTGACATCAAAGTCCGCCCCCTGATACAATATTCTCAATCTGTGCCATTCTTACATTCGAACAAAATTATATTGCAGAGTTTTTCATCTCAAGGGACCATTTAAACTTCAATGATTACTACACTTTTTACACCACATGAAGTTTTTTTATTTAAGATTATTAGATCACAAAAATTCGAAACATTCATTACATAAGCTAAAAATATAGAGTAACACTGTCCGATTCATTTCCCAAAAAATAATAATGGTTTTAAAATGCATTTTTGTAGAGCTTCATTAATGTAGACTGAGGTAAAACTTGACAGTAACGAGCCTCAAAACTTTGATTTTGAAATCAAAACCACAAACATCATAAATGAAAAAAAGAGCAAACATTAAGTTTAACACATCAGTTTAAACGATGACAGAAATCGTTTCTGCTCACCAGAATATATGAACTCAGCAAAAAAAGAAACGTCCTCTCACTTTCAACTGCTTTTATTTTCAGCAAACTTAACTTGTGTAAATATTTGTATGAACATAAAAAGATTCAACAACTAAGACATAAGCTGAACAAGTTTCACAGACATGTGACTAACAGAAATGGAATAATGTGTCCCTGAACAAATGGGGGGTCAAAATCAAAAGTAACAGTCAGTATCTGGTGTGGACACCAGCTGCATTAAGTACTGCAGTGCATCTTTTCCTCATGGACTGCACCAGATTTGCTAGTTCTTGCTGTGAGATGTTACCCCACTCTTCCACTAAGGCACTTGCAAGTTCCCGGACATTTCAGGGGGGAATGGCCCTAGGCCCTCACCCTCTGATCCAACAGGTCCCAGACGTGCTCAGTGGGATTGAGATCCGGGCTCTTCACTGGCCATGGCAGAACACTGACATTCCTGTCTTGCAGGAAATCATGCACAGAACGAGCAGTATGGCTGGTGGCATTGTCATGCTGGAGGGTCATGTCAGGATGAGCCTGCAGGAAGGGTACCACATGAGGGAGGAGGATGTCTTCCCTGTAATGCTCAGTGTTGAGATTGCCTGCAATGACAACAAGCTCAGTCCAATGATGCCGTGACACCGCCCCAGACCATGACGGACCCTCCACCTCCAAATCGATCCCGCTCCAGAGTACAGGCCTCAGTGTAACGCTCATTCCTTCGACGATAAACGCGAGTCTGACCATCACCCCTGGTGAGACAAAACCATGACTCAACAGTAAAGAGCACTTTTTGCCAGTCCTGTCTGGTCCAGCGAAGATGGGTTTGTGCCCATAGGTGACGTTGTTGCCGGTGATGTCTGGTAAGGACCTGCCTTACAACAGGCCTACAAGCCCTCAGTCCAGCCTCTCTCAGCCTATTGCGGACAGTCTGAGCACTGATGGAGGGATTGTGCATTCCTGGTGTTACTCAGGCAGTTGTTGTTGCCATCCTGTACCTGTCCCGCAGGTGTGAAATTCAGATGTACCGATCCTGTGCAGGTGTTGTTTCACGTGGTCTGCCACTGCAAGGACGATCAGCTGTCCTTCCTGTCTCCCTGTAGCGCTGTCTTAGGCGTCTCACTGTACGGACATTGTAATTTATTGCCCTGGCCACATCTGCAGTCCTCATGCCTCCATGCAGCATGCCTAAGGCATGTTCATGCAGATGAGCAGGGACCCTGGGCATCTTTCTTTTGGTGTTTTTCAGAGTCAGTAGAAAGGTCTCTTTAGTGTCCTAAGTTTTTATAACTGTGCCCTTAATTGCCTACCGTCTGTAAGCTGTTAGTGTCTTAACGACCGTCCCACAGGTGCATGTTCATTAATTGTTTATGGTTCATTGAACAAGCATGGAAAACATTGTTTAAACCCTTTACAATAAAGATCTGTAAAGTTATTTGGATTTTTATAAAATTATCTTTAAAATACAGTGTCCTGAAAAAGGGACGTTTCTTTTTTTGCTGAGTTTATATATCAGCCTAAAGATTTAAGGGCAGTTCACACAACAAAGATTATTGCTTTAAAAAAATAGCTGGGTGGAGTAAAATGAAATGGAACAGATCAAAGGGGTCTCAAGAGACATTTTATTTATTTATTTTTAAAGTTGAATGACTTTTAACTCGACTTAAAAAAGTAAAGCTCATGGGGAGAGATGCTAAAAAAAACAGACCAACAATTAATTTAACATTGCACAGACAGAAAGTTAAAACAAATCCTTTGTGAATAACCCCTGTAGTATGAGTATATTTGCCTTTTTCCCAGTGAAAAATCTAAACATCCATAAAACAAGATACATTTATTGAAAAGTAAAATCACATAAGACATTAAGACCTCTTTTTTTAGAATATAGGAGTTATTTTTTCACTTCTTGCTAGCATAAATCTCACCACTGACAAGGATACTGTAGGATTTTTGCAGTGCAAAATAGAGGTCTGCAACCTGAACTGGGCCCGACAGGTTTCGGGCTGGGTTCGGTTCAGTTTTTCAAGTAGGACTTGGGTTCAGGTTTGTAATTAATGAAAAAAAAAGCAGGCTTACCGAACTTGTTTCACGCACACACTCTCACTCACAGACACACGCAAATGGACGAGTTCACACTGAACGTGTTTTTGCGCACGTCTGTTCTGTTTTTCCATTGTTTAAACACACGATGGACGAATGTCTTTGACATTTGCACCGCATCTCGCATTTTCTCAGGAATCTCGCACAGGACTGGTATATTTTAAACACCGTGTCAAGTTAAAAAGAACTAGACAGACACCTGCGCTCCGTTTCATTCTTTGCGCTGCATCTAGATTGTTTTCAGCACAGTTGTCACAAAGATTCAACATTCTGAACAAGTTCCAGCTGCATAGAGCGGGCTGTCATATTATCCCAGATTGTTCCGCACCAAGTGAAGTTTCAGCCAATAAACGGTAAGTCAATGCTTTTTTCCCCTTCTGCTCTAGTGTACTAAGGGGCTGCCGTGCCTTGTTAAAACGGTGTATGTTTACTGTTTCAATACTGTTACGAATTATGACTATATTCTTACGTAAAATACACCCTATTGCAACAGTACTTGCTAGGAGAAGATATTAGATAGTAAGCGATTTCCTGTTGGGTTCTGGCTCAAAATCTGATGGTATTGTTCGGGCCGGGTAGGGTCTCGGATACAGGTCGGGTTTCATTTTAAGGCCCGTGCAGACCTCTAGTACAAAATATCAACGCCAAAACCCAGACAAAAAAACAGATGCTTTACTGTTGACCTGTTGAGTTGTCAGCATCACGGAGCATCTGTTGAAGTTATGAAGCTCTAGACCAGTGGTGGGCAACTATTTTGGTAAAGGAGCCACATAGGGCTTTAAGTAATGCATAGGGGGCCACATTGCATTCCTTTTGAGATACAATATTCAGCACTGATTTGGCTTTTGTATCTTTTAAGCCCAGAAATAGTTGTATATGTGTGCAATAGTGTATATGTGACTAATGGGACTATTCTGCAATTGCCTAATATATTGTATTGCTCTACAAAGGTAGATACTTTTCTATCAGGCATTAAAAAACTGAATAAAGGCTGAGCTTATTATAAATGATTTATTTTACCATTTCTGCTTCCCTGTTAATTTATTATTCAATTTAACACTCTCTACATCAGGGGTCTGTTTTAATAATAAAAAATAAATCAAATAGAAAATTATAGAACTTTTAATGTTTGTCACAAAGCGGGCAAGTTTACTTATTTTATTCTCAAAACATTACCTAAAAGGATCATGATGTGGGTCTCGTCAATGGTTTGACCTTCCATTCAGCACACAACTGAATAAAACAGGCTGCATGACTATGATAAATGATTACTGCAAAAGTTTGATTAACATACAGGTGCGAGGGGAATTCAACATTTCTAAATTGCACAAATAAAAAATACATATACTTATTTGTGTGCATGGCTGCCAGACTGCACAAAATAAGTATAACATTAGGCAGAATATTTCCAATTTGCACAAGTATAAATCTCAAATTGGGGGTGTTGCGTCTCTTATCTGGCAACCTGAGCATGTTAAACGCTTGTGGAGGGACGTTAGGTCCCAATGCAAGATAACTGAAATATCCAATAAAAAAATAAAAAAACACTTTTAGGTAATATGAGCCACGGACCACATTAAACCATGTGGAGGGCCGGATCCGGCCCCAGGCCGTAAGTTGCCCAGGTCTGCTCTAGATGCTTGTACACTGCACCAGACAGAACTCATTCTGTGTGTGTGTGTGTGTGTGTGTGTGTGTGTGTGTGTGGACAGGTAAAGTGGATAACAGTAGTTGTTAGACACACACGCAGAGCAAGAGTAATGAGACAGGACATGTCGACTTCAACCGCAGGAAACGCACATCTGTGTGTGTTTGTGTGTGTATCAGAGAAATTTGAGAAAGTGGAAAACAAGAAGACTTAAACACCTGCTTGACCTTATATATATTGTGTGTGTTCCGATCACTTCCTTCCAACGACTGTCTGAATTTAATTTATCTCCAGAGGTTTATCAAGTACCTTCTCATTTCCTACAGAAATCCACTCTTTCGAACTTCTGCACTTTTAACTGCAATATAACTGCAAATAAATCTAAAATCTATAATGTTATTTAGAACTAAAGAATTGCTTCTTTGATATTTAACGTCTGACTAGAGACCTCAGAGATACAACATTTTAATGTGCCATTTTTCCGAGCTTTCCTGGCCGTCTGCAATTGATTTGAGCTGCAGATTTGACTTTAGCTGAAACAGGTCACCAGTAATGCGTTCGAGCATGAACTGTTTTAAAAGTGAGCTTAGCTGACTGAAAGATTTCATTTGCTCAAGCAAACACCCAGTGGAGGACCGTGCATTTAAAGTCTTCAGTGTGATTCATGCCATTAAGAAAACACAGTTTCACAATGAATAAGACACCCTATGCCTTTGGGCATCATACATTATGTTGCAGCTAACTAGTAATACCAATTGACATTTTAAAAACACGTCCACGCACGAAAGCCAGAACTTGAAACAACACGTAATGCTCAAGCAAACCTAATTTTAACTGCAGCATGACTATTTTCTGAAATGAACGTCTCCCAAAACATACATTTAAAAATCATAATTTTTCATATGAATCTAACAAGGAGGTCTATAATACCTGGAAAAATCTATCTAATAATATTTGCGATTTAAATGTTGCTTGCAATACATTTAGTTTCGTCAGGGTTATGCTGCGTTCCATTCAAGTTGGATGTGGGATATTCCTGTTTGATATCGCCGACCATAAATGCATCCCATTCCCCGATATTCAGAACTGCAACTGTCCCGTTAGATTAACAGGGGTTTGACTCTCATTAGAGATGTCTCCTAGCAACCCAACTGCAGCACTAGCATTTGTGCTTCAGGTGTATGATCATCAAAAGAGATTATAAAGTTTTATACACCTGTTTCTGCAGGCGTTTGTTAAACAAGCTTTAATATCATGTAATGTGGAAACAAACTCATTTATCGATATTACTTAATAAAGTGAATGTTCCCTGAGTGTCGACATGTTTGTGTGACATCATGCCCCTGCATCTCGGCGAAATCGGAGTTGAGAATTTCTGCATGAGCCTACAAGTTGTAATTCTGACTTCAAGATGCATTCCATTGCACTTTTCCTAGTAGGAAGTTGTAAAATCCGACTTTCCGAGTTGAATGGAACGCAGCACTACTTTTCAAAACTTGATCCGACACTGAATGCTCCAGCAGCCTAATTTACACTTAGAAAACTCCAGAGGTTGCTATAACAATGCGAAAAGCACTTACCAATTTGCTTGAAGTGAAAATCAGTCCTCCTTTCCTGATTAATAAATTAAGCAATCACACAGTCATGCAGAACATCTCGTGTTTTTAAATCCATAAGGATCTCTTTCTCAATGGCGATAGCGGCAGTGATGACAATCTCGTGCTCTTCGCTTTCAAATTACGTCACTTAAAGCGTGATTGCGTCACTCAAGGCCAGCTAGAAGGCCTGAGGCGGTGGAGCTCAAACTCACGTGCTGCTTCGGCTAATGAGCTCGGCTTTGGGCATGTGATTTGTGAAACAGTTGTCACACTTCGCTTGTAAGCATCAAGAAATAAATTCTGACTGGATAAACGTTTTGTTCTTCTCTATTTGTTTATAGATTAATTAAGAGTGGAAAGCGATTCAAAATACATATACAAGGTCACTGAGAATGAAAGGATGAAAAATATTTATTTATTTGACATGTTAGGCCAGCAAAGAAGGCTTTGCTGGCCCTGAGAATTCGCCACTGTGAACACCCCTAATACTTTATTTTTAAACGGCCACTGGATATTCTTTTTTCAATATGATGAATGAAAACATTAAGAAGTCATTAGTGATGAAATAACAAGTCATTCAGTCAGTGATAAGTGCTAAGTGGCACAATCGGGTGTCAGGTAGGGCTCATGTGTCATAATCACTCTAATTGGGTCCATTATGAGATTTTCACCCACATTACAAGTCATCTACTACAGTTTAATTTTTCACATTTCACATGGGTTAGGGAACATTGCGGTTGAACAAGCAATCTGTCTTGTGAATTGAGACATCGATAGGTATGTGAACACTACTGTAGCTGGAAGAGGCGTTGAGATAATGATGCCCATTTCGTGAATGTTCTTTCGAGTCAAATCTGTTCAATGAATCGATTTATCTGGTTCACAAAAACTGTAAGTCTGAAAGATACCTTCTCCAAACTGTATTGGCCCAAGTTGTTCTTTGGTTCATGGATTAATTGTATTTTTGTTGTTGTTGTTGAAGTGGTTCATTGAAATGAATTCTTCGAAAGAACCGATTTGTGGAAATGATGTGGAACTTTGAAAAGGTTAAGCAACTAAAAGGACCAAAATTGCTGACATAAATCTTAACAAATTAGTTTTTTCTTGATTTTAGTTGTACTCTAGTGGGCAACTAATATGGGTTTATCAATAGCTGATGCAATACCATTATTTAGAGAGCGGGGTGGCAGAATTAATGGAAATATAAACGTAACAATACAATTGAATGATTGAATTTTTTTAAACACTATTTACCCAAAATTAAAAAATACATAAATAATAATAATAATTAAAAAAAAATATTATTAAAAATTATTATCCACTGACAAAGGCTGTCAGTAGATTTTGGAATCAAAATGATCTCAATGAGGCCAAATGTTATTTCATTAATCATCCTGGTGGATAATATTGGTCTATCACTAATGAGAATTAAAGGATTAATTTTAGAGCTTGTTTTGCAGGGCAATATACCATACAGTGTCAATATACATGCAGTTGAAGTCAGAAGTTTACATACACTTAGGTTGAAGTCATTAAAAAATATTTTTTACCACGCCACAGATTTCATATTAGCAAACTATAGTTTTGGCAAGTCGTTTAGGACATCTACTTATGTGCATGACATGAGTAATTTTTCCAACAACTGTTTACAGACAGATTGTTTCACATTTAATTGACTATATCACAATTCCAGTGGGTCAAAAGTTACATACACTAAGGTAACTGTGCCTTTAAGCAGCTTGGAAAATTCTAGAAAATGATGTCAAGCCTTTAGGCAATTAGCCATTTAGCTTTTGATAGGCTAATTGGAGTCAATTAGAGGTGTACCTGTGGATGTATTTTAAGGCCTACCTTCAAACTCAGTGCCTCTTTGCTTGACATCATGGGAAAATCAAAAGAAATCAGCGAAGACCTCAGAAAAAAATTGTGGACCTCCACAAGTCTGGTTCATCCTTGGGGGCAATTTTCAAATGCCTGAAGGTACCACGTTCATCTGTACAAACAATAGCACACAAGTATAAATGCCATCATACCACTCAGGAAGGAGACACATTCTGTCCCCTAGAGATGAATGTAGTTTGGTGCAAAAAGTGCAAATCAATCCCAGAACAACAGCAAAGAACCTTGTGAAGATGCTGGAGGAAACAGGAAGACAAGTATCTATATCCACAGTAAAACGAGTCCTATATCGACATAACCTGAAAGGCTGCTCAGCAAGGAAGAAGCCACTGCTCCAAAACTGCCATAAAAAAGCCAGAATACAGTTTGCAAGTGCACATGGGGACAAAGATCTTACTTTTTGGAGAAATGTCCTCTGGTCTGATGAAACCAAAATTGAACTGTGGCCATAATGACCATCATTATGTTTGGAAGAAAAAGGGTGAGGCTTTCAAGCTGAAGATCACCATCCCAACTGTGAAGCATGGGGGCGGTAGCATCATGTTGTGGGGGTGCTTTGCTGCAGGAGGGACTGGTGCACTTCACAAAATAGATGGCATCATGAGGAAGGAAAATTATGTGGATATATTGAAGTAACATCTGAAGACATCAGCCAGGAAGTTAAAGCTCAGGTGCAAATGACCCCGAGCATACCTCCAAAGCTGTGGCAAAATGACTTAAGGACAACAAAATCAAGGTACTGGAGTGGCCATCACAAAGCCCTGACCTCAATCCGATAGAAAATTTGTGGTCAGAACTGAAAAAGCTTGTGTGAGCAAGGAGGCCTACAAACCTGACTCAGTTACACCAGTTCTGTCTGGAGGAATGGGCCAAAATTCCAGCAACTTATTGTGAGAAGCTTGTGGAAGGCTACCCAAAACATTTGACCCAAGTTAAACAATTTAAAGGCAATGCTACCAAATACTAACAACATGTATGGAAACATCTGACCCACTGGGAATGTGATGAAAGAAATAAAAGCTGAAATAAATCATTCTCTCTACTATTATTCTGACATTTCACATTCTTAAAATAAAGGAGTGATCCTAACTGACCTAAGACAGGGAATGTTTTCTACCACTAAATGTCAGGAATTGTGAAAAACTGAGTTTAAATATATTTGGCTAAGGTGTATGTAAACTTCTGACTTCAACTGTATATACAGTATATATGATGGAATTTTCATTTTCGAGTAAACCCTTTAATTGAGTCGTTAAAATGAATGAGTTTTGTAGAACTGTAAAAAGCTTCCAAAAGCATCTGCAAACAAATGTATGCGATATTTTTCAAAGCCTCTCTTGCATCTATAATCCCTTCAAGGACATTGCAGCAGATGCATGTAGGTTAATTGGCGATTGTCTTTGCTATAATGCAGCACATCTATCACTGAATTAAGTCTTCTGGTTTTCCTGCTCTCATCTTGACAGCTGTGAAAACACGCAGTTAATCAAAGCTCAGTATCGTCCGAGCTTTGATTTACATCGAGAGCGCAATACTTCCAGTATATGATTTCTTCGATCTGTACGAGCACGTGTCAGACCCTGAGAACACAATGGTGCAGTATTTTGTAAAGACTGGGTTTTTTTTATGCTGCAGTGTGATGGTACATAAAACCCAAATGGCTTCAGAAAAGATTATTAGAGTGTACAAATCAATGTTTAATACATTCTGTAAAAGTACTTTTCATCATTGTTAGTGGGCCTACACATGGAGTTTGTGTTGCAAACTTAGTGTAAAGTGTTTCTGAACAAATGCAGAGCCGGATTTGTCCAAAACTGTCCACATATACTTTCTTAAGAAGGGATAGTTAAGACATTATGACTTCAATATGCTGTTCAACTTCACTATTTTGGTCACCTTCCCAAATGGTGTTTCTCTAGCAACATTGGTGCCATGTTTAAGCACAGCAGACATCGCTCATATTAGACTAGCTTAAAGGTTTTATTGGCCTGCACAAATGTAATGGACAAATAAATGTCATTTAAAGGATTTAATGATCACAGTAATGTGCAGTGCTCATAACAATCATGGCTTTAACTTCAATGAGTCTTAAACTGTTTGGTAAGTTTGATTATGTGACTTGTGGTGACCTCTAGTGTTTAGAAAGCGTGAGTGACACCAGGCTGTGTTTAGAGGCAAATCTCCACTCTAAGACACATTAAATGAGGAACACAGAATCATCAGGAGCCTTTGGGAAATTACAGCGGGAGCCATTTGTTGTTTCATTTGTCATTAGTGGTGCTTCCAAGGCTAGCCTTTTCAAAAACGTTTACCCGGAGCATTAATTTCAACACGTAGGCCTAACTGTGTTTACGTTTGTCGAACAACACAAGAACTTGGCACACTAATATAGAATGCAGGATATTAATCTGCATTTTAAAGCTTCGGACACGGCTCTTCCAATCAGAAGTTAGCATTGCAGCTATCTGTTTTATAAAAATGAACAACGCCTGTGGTCAAGCAGAAGCTATTAAACAGTTAAATAGCTGCGCTGAATGAATTTGCATTTTACAAAATGCAACGCAAGCGTTTCCACTGATTGTAAAGGGAACAGAGCCAATTGTGGTGTGAAATCTGCTTTAGTCTCATAAATATCAGATAAGCTGCTGTCAAAAGCTCTTGAATCTCTGATTAATCCATGAAGATCAAGTTTCGATTATTCAGTCAAGGTTAACTGAAACACTTACAGGAATAGTACACCCCAAAATAAAAGAAGCATATTCACACCGGTCTTTCCCAAACAATGACAGTTTAATATGACTATGGCAATCCAAAAAGGACATAAATACACTATAAAGATGGTCCATAAAACTTGTGCACTATATTATAAGTTATTTGATATTGGGGTTTTTTTGTGTGGAGAAGACTGAAATGTATGTTGCCAATTATTTATTAATAAATAGCTTTTGAATTTACGTCTAGAATTTAAAAAAGTGCTGCGTCATGTTAGGTTAGTCAGAGATTATTACCAGAGACGGGCCACTTTGGAATGCTCAGCCAAGAAGCTCTGAGCACCCAACAGTCAACGGATGTAGAGAGGAAGTCCCACCTTACAATTAAAAGAGCCAATCACCTTTTAGATACAGACATCTGTCAATCAACTCTAGAACATGCTTGCACATTAGCTATACACGCCTGGAAAATTGAGTTTTTTAGCGTAATATGAGGTAAAGAATCACAATGTATGATACCAGTATTGTCAGATTTTTTGAGATTTTGGTCTTTCTCCATTCAGGTAGATAGGAGCTGCACTGGCATGACTGGAAATAACCTCCCAAGAGTGTCCCAAAGATGGCCGACAGTGAACTGACTTGCTAGATAGACTTTGGGTTAGTACACATTTAAAAAATGCTGTTTTGGTCACAATGACACTGACGAGCCAATTTTTAAAATCTGGACGCGAACACAGAATAGATGCAAAATGGAACATTTTCATGTATTTCACATGTATATCACTCTATTATATACATTTAGCTATTTAGCACAAAGCTATTCTGTGTTCTCAGAAGACTTGGAATATAGTGCGCAAGTCATATGGACTACTATTATATATTTATGGTGCTTTAGTGCCATTTTATGTCCTTTTTGGAGCTTGACTGTCATGGTCATTATGAACTGTCATTGTATGGAAAAGAGTTGCATGAAAATTCTTCAAAATGTTGACATTTGTGGAAAAAATTACAGCATACACTGGGTTTAGAATGACACGAGGGGGAGTGAATACATTTTCAGTTTTGATCACAAAAATAGAAACATATACAGATAAAAAGACTATATATTAGAGGTTGACCGAAATATCGGTTTTACCGATTAATCAGTGCCAATTGTTGCTTTCTGGATCTATCGTTATCGGCAATTATCGCCGTAGATTTTCGCAGATAACGATAGTTCCAGAAAGAAATGATCAGCAATAATATTGTTTTTCGTAATTTCAAAATAAGAGTCCTCTGTGTGTTTTTGGCTTTTTTAAACTTAGAAGTCCCACGTTATGCAACAAATCTTCATTCTGTCTGGTTATTTTTGCGATTTTGGTTGAACAATGAACTGCGTCTGGGATTTGATTCATTTTACTCTTTATCTGTGTCCGTCATAGTAAGGAAATACAATACAATACAACCTTTACAATAAGGTTCCATTGGTTAACATTAGTATATGCATCAGGTATTATGAACAAACAATTAACAATATATTTGTTACATCATTTATTAATTTTTGTTAATGTTAGTTAATAAAAATACAATTGTTCATTGTTAGTTTATGTTAGTTCATTGTGCATTAACTAATGTTAATTAATACAATGTATGATTTTAAAAATGTATTAATATATGTTGACATTAACATGAACTAAGATTAATAAATGCTTAATAAGTGTTGTTCATTGACATTTCATGCTAACTAACTAATGTTAACAAATGGAACCTTATTGTAAAGTCTTACCAAATCAATTTTAAAAAACTATCGGCCGATTAATCGGTTATCGGCCTTTCCCAACACCTTAGTTATCAATATCGGCAAATCCACCATCTGTTGACCTCTACTATATATCAACATTATCTCTAAACCAGAATAGTCAACGTGAAATATGCAGACAGTACTTCTTACATAACACACCAGTTATCGATTCCACATCTATAATTAAATGTATTTGACTCGATAATTATTTTTACCCTCAAGACAAACTAGTCTAATTCAGCAGTTTTGACGACATGGATTCCTTCGCCAAGAATAAAATGTTTAGACATCATTTGGCAAAAGAACTCTATCAGAATAATAACTAAAGAATTAGATTTTTATATTGTCACATTTTATTTTCATTTTCACAGTACCAGGATGTTGCTGTGCGGTTGCTAAGGTGTTTTGAGTGTTTTGTTGCTAAGCAAAACCAGTATGACTTTTGTGTTCCACAGAAGAAAGTCATACTGGTTTTGAAACAAAATGAGGGTAGGTAAAAGATTGAGTAACTATCTCTTTAAACTACTACCTTATTTTCTGACCCAACGTTTGTCGTCTTTCACTATGTAATTGACCCCACAGCTAAAGTGAAAGCTCAGGCAAACCTTCCTCTGGGCGTACAGAAGGGTAAAATGTGAGCCGATGCTTTGGAGGTGAAAACAAATCCACGTCTAATGGATACTGAAGAAGTGGACGATACAAATTCTGCCCCATGACAGAAAGTCGAGCCATCTGTCTGCTTATCACAGCCCAGTCTTGTATCGACCGCTCCAGTGCTATTCTAAATATGTGCACTGCCAATTGATGGCGACGCACGCGCTGTCAACCGCCGGTGAACTCACAATGTTCTTGGGGTTGTACGAATGATTTGCAAACAAGCCATACATATCTTGCATGTTAATTAAAGCATTGCCACTAAAAAGAACAAAATTGGCAACTATATATATATATATATATATATAAGAAAGAAAAAAAACCCAATATGCACTAGAAAGTTAATTAAATATCACAGCTGCTAAAAGTATGAAAATTAACAAATGTATATAAGAAATTTTTTTTATAAACTAGCAAGCAATTAAAGCACCACTGCTAAAGATATCAAAATTAACAAATATGCCTATACATTACACAAAATCTAGATAAACTAGTCGACTTCACTCATTGAGTAGTCAGTTGCTGGACAACTGGTTAGCTAGTCACCATCATGACCAATCCCTCATTTCATATTGATTAAACTGTATACGGATATCATGTTTTAATGGTTTGATCGCTCTGTATTCAGTTTTGTATTACAGATGATCCACTTTGCACCTTCTAAATAGGTTTATAAAACATCCCAAAGGAGACACTATATAGGACACATCCATTATCAGAACATGAGTGGCGGAGACGAAAACCCCACACGCACTTACCAGACAGGAGACAGCACTCTGTGTAAATATGCTTAAGTGCTCTAAAGCAATTCTTCAATAAGTGCGAAAGCAAATGTATTTGTGGCCTTTACAGCAATGCAGCACATATCTCACTAGACTCAATAAATGGCCGACCCATGGGAGATCTTGAACGCTGAGTAGACCCCTTAAGATCAGCAACAACGGCAATCTAAATGGCTGTTTTGCAGATAGCCAGCGTTCTTCTCATCAGTGTAAAGGGACTGTTGAAAACTCATGAAATGCTCTTGGGGAGAGAACTTTATCTCTATTGTTCAGTGTGATAAAACTCAAGTCTTATAAAACCAATCCAGAACCAATCCAGAGTTGATTTACTGGATAAAAAATGATTTGATATGAGGGACCGTATTGCATTAAAAAACATAAAGATGCAGCACAATGGAATAATAAAAAGTTAACTGCTTATTTTGAGAAAGTGGCTTAAACGTTGTGCTCGTGGCGAAAGACACTGAAAACAACAGTAAGATGAGTCATAGCGGTAAAAACTGATTTCTATTGCATGTGTAAGAGTATTTGAAAAAAAGAGTATACATTTAAAAATAAAATAAAAACAAGCATGCTAATTAAAGCACCACTGCTAAAAATATCAAAATGAACAAATACGTATGAGAAAAATCTAGATAAACTAGCACGCTAGTTAAAAGACCACCACAAAAAATATAAAAATGAACAAATATCATTTTAGAAAAAAATCTAGGTAAACTATTGCGCTAATTATTGCACAACTGCTAAAAATATACCAAATTTATTTATATACACTGGCAGCCAAATGTTTGGAATAATGTACAGATTTTGCTCTTATGGAAAGAAATTGGTACTTTTATTCACCAAAGTGTCATTCAACTGATCACAATGTATAGTCAGGACATTAATAACGTGAAAATTTACTATTACAGTTTGAAAAAAATGTTCAGAACTTCTTTAAACTACTTCAAAGAGTTCTCATCAAAAAATCCTCCATGTGCAGCAATGACAGCTTTGCAGATCCTTGTTATTCTAGCGGTCAGTTTGTCCAGATACTCAGGTGACATTTCACCCCACACTTCCTGTAGCACTTGCCATAGATGTGACTGTCTTGTCGGGCACTTCTCACGCACCTTACAGTCTAGCTGATCCCACAAAAGCTCAATGGGGTTAAGATCCATAACACTGTTTTCCAATTATCTGTTGTCTAATGTCTGTGTTCTTTGCCCACTCAAACCTTTTCTTTTTGTTTTTCTGTTTCAAAAGTGGCTTTTTCTTTGCAATTCTTCCCATAAGGCCTGCACCCCTGAGTCTTCTCTTTACTGTTGTACATGAAACTGGTGTTGAGCGGGTAGAATTCAATGAAGCTGTCAGCTGAGGACATGTGAGGCGTCTATTTCTCAAACTAGAGACTCTGATGTACTTATCCTCTTGTTTAGTTGTACATCTGGTCTTCCACATCTCTTTCTGTCCTTGTTAGAGTCAGTTGTCCTTTGTCTTTGAAGACTGTAGTGTACATCTTTCTGTGAAATCTTCAGTTTTTTGGCAATTTCAAGCATTGTATAGCCTTCATTCCTCAAAACAATGATTGACTGACGAGTTTCTAGAGAAAGCTGTTTCTTTTTTGCCATTTTTGACCTAATATTGACCTTAAGACATGCCAGTCTATTGCATACTGTGGCAACTCAAAAACAGACAATGTTAAGTTTCATTTAACGAACCAAATAGCTTTCAACTGTGTTTGATATAATGGCAAGTGATTTTCTAGTACCAAATGATCAATTTATCATGATTACTCAAGGATAAGGTGTTGGAGTGATGACTGCTGTCTAGATTTGATCAAAAATGACTTTTTTCAAATAGTGATGGTGCTGTTTTTTACATCAGTAATGTCCTGAATATACTTTGTGATCAGTTGAATGCCACTTTGGTGAATTAAAGTACCAATTTCCTTCTGAAACAGCAAAATTATTCCAAACTTTTGGCCGCCAGTGTATATATATATATATATATATATATATATATACAGCTCTCAAATGTGATCAAGAGGAAGATGGATGGCCACAAGCCATCAAACAAAGCCGAGCTGCTTGAATTTTTGCACCAGGAGCGGCATAAATTCACCCAACATCAATGTGAAAGACTGGTATAGAGCATGCCAAGACACATGAAAGCTGTGACTGAAAATCAGGGTTATTCCACCAAATACTGATTTCTGATCAACTTATTGATAACTTCTCTTCCTAAATTAAAACATTAGTATTGTGTTGTTTATAAATGAATATGAACTTGTTTTCTTTGTATTATTGGAGGTCTGAAAACACAGCATCTTTTTTGTTATTTTGACCAGTTGTAATTTTCTGCAAATAAATGCTCTAAATGACAATATTTCTATTGGGAATTTGGGAGAAATTTAGCCAGTACTTTATAGAATAAAACTAAAATGTTCATTTTACTGAAACACATAGGTATATACCTATATGTTCATATATATATATATATATATAAAGTATATCTATCTATCTATCTATCTGTGACGAGGATCCGAGAAGATAAATAAAGCAGTCGCTAAAAAATGTCAAAATTAACAAATATATATAAGAAAATATCTAGATTAACTGGTCGACCTCATTAATCGACGGAATTGTAAACATTGTGCGAAAACATGGCGAAAGACAATAAAAACAACAGCAAGATGAGTTACAATGGTCAGAAATGATCGTCTAGTACATGATTACATAGAAAAACCATTAAAAACAGCACGGACAGATGCAGTAATGTGTTCTGTGTGATTTATTCGATTTTGAATAATCTAACTGCAATTAGCACACATTTGAACCTGACAAAAAACACCATCATAAAAGGCATTCTAAAGAAAAATCCACAATAATCTTTAAAAAAAACAAAAAACTACTCAGATACTCACTAAACGTCGAAAGTGCCAAGAAAGTGTATTCTTAAATAGTTGTGAGAAAAAGATCCATCAAGTGGCATTGGGACCAACACATTTCAGTGTATACAACAATACACACAATTATTAATCATAAGTCATCAAAAGCTAATAAAGGAGAAACTGGAAAACATTCATATGCTGTTTTAATTGGCAAAGCTGAAAACAAAAGAATAAATAACTTTTGATTCCTGCTAGATACAGAGAGAACACCTATTCATCTTCCCTGACACCTCAAGAGCAGCAAATAAAGTCTGCCAGCCTCACAATAACACACTGAGAATGAACTAAGCACCGGGGGCGAGAACTGAACTCCTACTTACTCTGAGAACATTGCCACTTTTCAAGACATCAGTCCTATCCAGTGTTGAAGTGGGCCGGTACTTACGGTGCAAAGTAATAGCAAATCTATGCTATTCTGTTCACAGTACAGGCAATTATTCTTGGCTCTCATAAACTGACAGACACATTTTTCACTATGGGTATAAAATGTGGCACATATTTTAGCTTATTCTAGCAAAGAACAGTCCATTCAGATAAGACAACTATGAAGGATCATCTCACTGACATATCAAAAAGAGGAGCTATATTAGAGTACGTCTTATGTATTTTTGGAACTAAATATTTATGTGCTAAAATTTGCCTCTACATACAGCTTTCCCCCTTAGTGAATTCAGTTTTAATTCATACAGTCCCTCTTTGAAGGAGAAAAACAAAATTCTAAAATCAAAATAACCATTATATAAATTAAAAAAATATACAGTATATATCCAAAATAACAATATAATAAATATAAAACAATTATAACCAAAATAATGTTTATAAAAAAATAAAAATTTCACAACCAAAATAAGCATTGTATAAATGTAAAAATGTATAAGCAAAATAATCATTATATAAATATAAAACTTAACCAAAATAACAATATATATACAGTATAATTATAATAACATATAATGAAAATAACCATTATTTAATATAAATTATTATAACAAAAATAACTAAATTACCTGTGTGACTATAACATTTTGTAATCAAAATAACAATTTTATAAATATAAAAATGTATAATAAAAAAAAAAACAATTAAATCAATATAAAATGTAAAAATGTTTATACTCAAAATAAGTCTTAAGCTGAATTAAGTAATATATATATATAACTAAATACACATTAGATTGATACTTTATTATCTGATTTCTCAGAAATATAATGGGTGCCAAGATTGTACATAATCGACACCATCATTTGACCACTTCCACCAGTTACTTCCCTAATCTACCAACGTATCATCAAATGACAAAAAAATAATAATAACGTGGGCATTCACACACATACACACTATATATTGAATTATGTTTATTTGGGGAACTTTCTCTGCAAATGCTGGTATAGTCGATTAACTGGGATAAATTTGATGAATTTATCAGCATATCATGCTTAAACATTTTAACCGATTGACAGCCATAATAAATAATAATAAATACTGAACCTCTCTCCAATGTTCTGGTCCGCACTCCTTCCCTGTAAAGTTGCACTTGAGCAGCACGTCTTCCATACGGTGACGTGTGCGGTTAAAGAACTCGGCGAGGCTGAATCGAAAGCCTTGCCTGTCTGGCTCTGGTGCCAGAGGGATCCCTGGGGCCATGTTGTCCTCGTAAACCAACAGAGGTCCTGTAGATCACTGTAGCTGTAGTTGCGAACGTCTGAACATGTTATAGTTGCAGAGCGTGATGACGGGAAAGGTCATGCTGTTGGCGCCTCACTCATCCAGCATGGTGACATGGTCAAACTGCAGGTAATAAATGAAGAGGAACATGGAGACCACAAGCAGAAAGACCACTACCCACAAGCCCTGGCGCACCCCAAACTTCTTGTCTTCCACAAAGAAGTGGTTGGCGCCATGGAGTGAGCAACCGCCGAAAAACGTAGCTAGGTCGATGTTGGGTGCTTCCTCTTCTTCCACACCATCGTATATGTCAAGATCGTTGCAGTTTTCTTGGTACTTGCCATTTTCGCCAACTTTGGACCAACCCACCCTCTTGTAATGGTCATCAAAGCTGTCATTGCGCGAGCCGCTCACCGGTTCATCGTCCGTGCTAAAGGAAATGGTGCAAGTGATTCATACCACATCCGAAGGTTAAATAAAAATAAAAAAGTCGAAAGAAGAGTAGGAGATTGGCGAGTCTGAATAAGTTTAGATGACTTCCACAGTGTAGAGGTTAGCCTTGTTGTTTGTTCCAAGTTCATCCACAGGTCAATATTTGCGTGAAATTCTGACCCTTTTCTTTATGGCTAATAGCGAAATAAAGAACACAGATCTACTCTGCAAATATGGAAACCTTTGCAGGAACCATAAACGGTCAATCCAAACAACCTTCTCAACTCGTTTGATTACACTCTTTCCAATGACTTCATTCTAAGGCATAAAGCCAATATGTCCTATGTAAAAACTGTCCACGCTGACTGCAGTCCTGTCAGTTGCAATTACGATTCGTTAACACCATCGAAAAATGACAATCCCAGCTTTATCTTCTGGCCACTAACCGTGAATGTAGAGTTGGACGAATATGACAGATCTCTTCAGAAATGGTATTGAGCGCTGTGACATAATCTCTGATATGTCTCTCCACATCAGTACATCTGAAGAGGGAATGGCGCTGTTGGAATCTAAAGTACTTCCTGAGCCAAACACCCTCCCTCAGACAGGGGATACTCCCAGAGCACCAGGCCACTGCCTTCAGCTGATGTCAGCACATGATGTCAGCACAAGATCAACTTTCATAGCCTGAAATGGAACAGTTGACTTTATTTTACACACATTTCTGGACATAACAATAATCTAGGCCACCCACAGTGCCTCCATATCAACACAAAATAGAGATTTTAATTTTTGCCTCAATGAATTTCAAACAACTGGTGTCTTGGTGTCTTCAGAATAAATGCCACTTGGTTTGATAATCAGCCACGGTATAAATACATGATATTCGATTTGAGGGTCAAGTAACAAGCATGAGTCCAATTCGTTGCTGCACGCTGCTTTCTCAGCTGCTAAATAAACACTGTTGAGTTTTGAATAAGGTCATGACATAAATGTGCTTACATGTGGCTATGGTGAAGAGGTGAAGATACTGTACAAGGTTAAATTAAGGTGTTATTTCATAGAGACACTGTCTCCTTTAGTAATCTATAGCATTTTACATCTTGTCCGATCATTGATCTCTATTGACGACTCTTTGACTGTGCTTTCCGATTCTGTTCTATGAGTGGAGGAAACAACAGTGAAATCCAGACTTAGAAAATGCAACTCTGTAGTACTGAATTTTAATTTGAGGTATGGAAGACAAATAAGTCATCTTAGACAAGCTTCCCAGTGCATTGACAACATCCTGGAATCTTTAAAGATCTTCAAAAACAATCCAGCAGATGGCAGCAGCACTCAGCGTCTGAATCATATGCACCTCTTGCCAAACACATTCCCTGGTGTCAAGCTAAAGTGCAATCACACTGATTGCCTGAAGCTCAGTCACTGCAAATGAATTCTCAACATTGCTTCACTGCTACTCAACAGGTTTCTCTACACTACAGTCAATTCTTCTGCACTCCTGAAGTGGAAGTATGGCAGCGAACAGTGTACTGTTGAATCATTTATGATTTTTCTTCAGGCAATTTTTGCTACTTACTGTACCTAGTGTCTGCTAGGGCAAGTATCACTGTTACTATTGCTCAAACTTAGTGGTAGAAATTGAATAAATCCCTTAACTCATCCCACACTGATTGTGCTATGAATGATACTGTACCTCAAATCATGTTTCTTGTTTAGGAGAGGTGTCATGTTACTTTTCTAAGCTATCAAACATTTAGTTTGCATCATAAAACATGCAGTACATATCCCACAGACTTACACTGAAAGAGGGATCTAGGATTTAGAGATCTGAATATCAGAGACTTTTTTGAAAAATAGGGCCAGTAAGCAACCACCTAGAACACCCTGGCAACAGTACATCAAATGCCTTGAACACCCTGGCAATTGCATATCAAACACCTAAAACACCCTGGCAACTGCATATCAACCACCCAGAACACCCTAGCAACTGTATATCAAACACCTAGAACACCCTGGCAACTGCATATCACCTAGAATGCCCCAGCAACGGCACACCAGCCACATAGAATACACTTGCAACTGCATAACAACAAACCAGAAAACCCTAGCAACCACATATAAACCTCCAAGAACACCCTAGCAGCCGCATAGCACCCTCCCAAAAAACCCTAGCAACGGCATATCAACCAGCAATAATACCCTAGAAACTGCATAACAACCACCCAGAATACCCTGGCAACTGCATAAGAACCACCCAGAATACCCTAGCAACTGCATAACAACCACCTGGAACACCACAACAACTGCTTAACTACCCAGACCACCCTAACAACCACATAGCAACCACCCAGAAAACCCTAGCAACTGCATATAAACCACCTACAATACCCTAGCAACTGCATAACAACCACCCAAAATACTCTAGAAACTGCGTAACAACAAAGCAGAACACTCTAGCAAATACATAACAACACCCAGAATACCCTAGCAACTGCATAACAACCATGTAATACACAATACCAACTGCATGAAAACCACCCAGTACAATCTAACAACCACAGAGCAACATCCCAGAACACCCTAGCAACCACATATTAAACACCCACAACACCCTAGCAGCCATATATCAACCATCCTGAAAACCCTAGCAACCAAATATCAACCACCTAGAATACCCCTGAAATTGCACAACCACCCAGAATACCCCACCAGCTGCATAAAAAACAATTAGAACACTCTAGCAACCACAACAACAACCTGAAACTACCCAACAACTGCTTAACAACCACCCAGAACACCCTAACAACCAAACAGCAACCACCCAGAAAACCCTAGCAACTAAGAGCCACACAGAATACACTAGCAATGGCATTAAAACAACCAAGAACACTCTAGCAACCACACATAAACCTCCAAGAACACCCTAGCAACTGCATAACAAACACTGGGAATACCCTAGCAACCACGTAACAACCATGTAAAACACCACAGCAACCACATATTAAACACTGCAACACCACAGCAGCCACATAATAACCACCCAGAAAACCCTAGCAACTAAGAGCCACATAGAATACACTAGCAATTGCATTACAACAACCCAGAACACTCTAGCAACCACATTTAAACCTCAGAATACTCAAGAACACCCAGAATACCCAAGCAACTGTGTAACAATCATGTAAAACACCATAGCAACTTCATTAAAACCACCCTAACAACCACATAGCACCATCCTAGAAAACACTAGCAACTGCTTAACCACTCGAAACACCCTGGCAACCAAATAGTAATTTAATAAACATTATATAAATAAAAAAATATAACCAAAATAACAATAATCATTATATAAACATAACATTTTATAACCAAAATAACAAAATAAACATTATATAAATATAAAAATTTATAAGCAAAATAATCATTATATAAATATACAATTCCATAACCAAAATAACATATATATATATATATATATATATATACACACACAGTATAATTATAATAATTTATAACCAAAATAACCATTATTTAATGTAAAATATTATAATCAAAATAACAATTTTATAAATATAATATAACACTCATATAGCAACCACATAACAACGCTCTGGCAACCAAAATTTTATGATATTAATAAAATGTAAAAATGATTGATCAAAATGAAGAATATGAGAAAAGATATAAAGAAATAAAATAAACATTTAATAAGTGGGAAAGCAAAGTTGCTATAAATACTTTGTACTGAAAGTATCAGGGGGTACTTCACAAATTTTATTTGATCTGACATTTAATTTGAACTCAAGTTTCCACCAAGAAATTTTTGAAAACCCCGACCAAAAGATAAAGAGAAATAAATTTAGAAGGAAAGAAATTGATAAATATTTTAAACAAGAGTTTAGCTTTGTGGCATCTGTAGACTTGGGCTACTGTTTTACATTTATTTGCTCTCTACAGCAAACACACATCACCTAATCAAAACATCCAGTATATGCCTAGTGGAAATGCATGTAATGTCTTCATCAGACACTAGGGGGCAGTAGATGTGTTGCTGTACAGTGACTTTGCCTTCAGGGCAGGTATTTCATTTAATGCACGTGGAGATGGTCCATCATTTCCACTCAAGACCTTCTCAAACCTACAGCTCTGATAGACCTGTCGTTACCATGGATACTGCGAGCCCAGGGAAACCACATGAAGACCCATTACCGACGATGTGTTGTCACACAACACAAACACACACTGAAATATACACGTATATAATTTGATTCAACTACTGCTACTCTGTGTCTAATATCTGAAGAGGCCTACTGAGTGCTAAACACATTATTTAACACCAGGCCATCTTTAAAATGTTTATGGAAACTGATTTAATGTCCAGCAGGCCTGGAGTGGCACAAATCCAGAATCAAACATGAAACTGGCACGACAAGCACTGGAATTAACTGCCAAACTATGGAAAACATAAACAGACGGACGAACCTGTTGGTTTTGACAGCATGAAATGTTAAATACTGTAATATAATTTACATTGTAACACTGTTAATTACAGACTCCGTGAAGTTGATAGATAAGCAAAGTTTTCTGCTCTTTGAATTACTGTTGTGTATGAAACTTACCTAGCTTTAAGACAAAAGATATCTCAGAGTCAGCCACTAAGTATTCACACACCACAAAAACAATGCAAACAAACAAACGAGCAGAGACAAGGCACAGGAGAAACCATATGATTACTAAGACAGCTGCCGTGGGGCCCACAAGAGTTTTGCGCTGCTTTAAATGAGTTGTTTAGTCCACACGACACGTTCTTAATATGAACCTGAGCGCTGAGGTTAGACGCACAAGACCTAACTTCCCCCAACTGCCTTTCTGTTCAGGAAAAACAGAAATAGATATGATACACAAAGTATGACTCATAAACAAGCCCTGCACGTTCTCATTGAATGCAAAAAATGGCCAATATCCATGAAAACACTTTTATCATGCAACATGATGCTTAATTATTACAAACACAGAAGACTATTGGAATGAGAGCATTAATTATTTATATTTTGGTGCCTAGTCTATATACTTGACGCTTTATTGCTAACATGTATAATTTATTTGTTGTTTATCTGCGAATGCTGCAATTCAACTTAGATATTTAAAAATTAATTTCAGTCGAGCCCTCTTCCTCTTTTGCTTTCTAACGCAGAGCTATGAGGATACAAAAGTGCATTCGCCGCTGATAGCGTTTTCAACCATTTAATTATAGCTTGCGTTTAAAGACCTATTTATCAAATGCCTTTTCAAGCACTCACAAACATTTGGAATAAACACAGCACAGTCGTTTAGATCAATAAAGTGGGTGTTTGTGTGTGTGCTGTCTTTAAGAAGCACATGGAGCAATTTCAGATGACAAACACGACAGCATGATAATGGATTAATACAAATACCGTTCCGCTAATCGGAATCCGGAGCTCACAGTGCGTTATCTGCATGTCTTCACTCGTCTGGCATGGAAGAAATTTCTTCATGCATGGTTTTGGAGATACAGGTGGATGACAGGAATAGATTGGTACATTTTTCTGAAGAAAATGTGAGTGGTGTTTGCATAGCCAAAACTCTAAGTTGTTTTGGGTGGTTGCCAAGGTTTTGCTCTCCGGTTGCAACAGTGCTCTGAGTGTTTTAGAGTGTTACTATGTGGTTGCCAGGGCATTAAATTGCAGATTTTTAAGGTGGTCCAAGTGGGTGTTAGCACTTTTCTAGCATGTTCTGAGTGATAACTAAAAGGGTTCGAAATTAGCTGCATTTTGCAAACTGAGTTTTACTTGGCACATTCTACGTTTCGCCGTAGTTTCCTGGTGAAATGAACACTAGAGGCGCTACAGCAACTGTGCCTTTTTTCACTTGTACACAAATCACAAGTGCAATGGCTGATTATGACTTTATTTATTTTTTTCTCCCATTTTCTCCCCAATTTGGAATGCCAATTGCCTCTGTGTCTGAGACAGTCAATCCGCACATCTTATCACGTGGCTTGTTGAGCGCGTTACCGTGGAGACTTAGCGCGTGTGGAGGCTCATGCTATTCTCCGCGGCATCCACGCTCAACTCACCACGTGCCCCACCAAGAGCAAGAACCACATTATAGCGACCACGAGGAGGTTACCCCAACATGACTCTACCCACCCTAGCAACCGGGCCAACTGGTTGCTTAGGAAGCCTGACTGGAGTCACTCAGTACACCCTGGATTCAAACTTGCGACTCCAGGTGTGGTAGTCAGCGTCTTTACTTGCTGAGCTACCCAGGCCCCCCGATTATGAATTTATAAACATTTACTTTTTGCTCTGTTACTCACTGTGGCAGACAGGTCTCTTGATCATCATAAAGGAGGAAGCAGGAACCGGGTTTTCAACCAAAAATACTTTTAATAAACAAAACAGAGACATAAAACTGCTTTTCAGCATAACCAAAACATGTGCGCACACAAACACTGTTGCGTGCATCTCTCTCTCTCTCTCTCTCTCTGGCGTCTCTGGCTCCTCCTTATCTCTCTCTCTCCCACTGATTGGGGAAACTCAGCACCAGGCATGCATCCTCACAGCCTGGCCATGCCCTCCTCCTTGTCACATACCCCCAACGCCCGATTCACGCGGCCTGACCTACTCCCCCTGCTGGACATTTCACTGGGAAACTGCAACAAAACGTGTATAAAAAGCACGTAATTTTGCATTGCAAAACTGTTGCCACAGTAACATAATTTTCATGAGATCAGGCTATAAAAATGCCACTGAAAGTGACAAACATGCCCCAGAAATTGAAAGAATGAGGGTAAAAAATGCTCCCATATTAATTCTTATTTTATTTGTAACATCTGATGTAGTTCTGATACTGTATAGTAGCCTAGTTACATACTATAACATAAATGCAAGTTGATAGTTTTATGAGTAAGAGATAATGAATAATAATAGATATTGAATAATTTCATTATTAAGAATTTATGGTAAAGGAATATTCCGGGTTCAGTACCCTCAATTGAGGGCATTTGTGGCATAATGTTGATTACCACAAGTATTCATTTCAACTCGTCCCTCCTTTTCTTAAAAAAAACAAACAAATTTTGTGAGTTTGAAACCATGTGCTATTAGTTGTTAAATCTTATTGGTGTGAGACACCTTTTAAAGTAAATTAAGTTGAATGAACTGATACATTTGAGTATATTTAACAAAGGTTTTCTAGTTTAGCTGACATAAAATGACCACAAGTTGAATTTACTTAAAAAAACGTGACACAAAAATGCTACATACAGTATATATTTTAAGTAAATTCAACACATAATTTCTTTCAGTGTGTTATATTATTTATATATTTATAAAAAACGAGGTCTAGGTTTCTTGTTTTCTCACACATATGATGCACATACAAAATATGCAAGAAACTGATTCTTGACGACATGAAGATTTGGCTTGCATCCATTTGTTTGGTCATTTTGCAGCCATGGATTTGCACAAACCAGGACAAAGAAAGAAACTTAAGTTATTTGCGTTATTTTAGCCAACACCTGGAGTTCAAAAAGTTACTTTCACAGCAGTCATCATAACATCAGTGATCGAGTAACAGGAGACTAATTCAAACATCAGAGCTAATTCAATTCAGCATGAAGCAATTGGGAATTAACATGAGAGACGACACATGAAAGTAGCAAAAGTGTGACCGGATAAGAGAATCTGAGTTTCCCTAGAGGCGCTGCAGATGCTCATCACGATCAAACGAGCCATTAGCTTTTCAAACACATTAGCTCAAGGCTATGACAAACTACAGACATGCAGACATGCTAATGATAATATATTACATAGTTAGTAGTGAGAGAAACATATTCTGAGCCATGCTCATGTTACAAGCCTCATGAATAGAGTTATAAAATTAAAATAAAGCAGCTACAATAGCTGTGTTTCAAAACCTAGGGAGCCGCCGTCCTAGACAGCATTTCTAAGCAAACATGGGCTTGCTGTTTCAAAAGATTTTCCAAAAGATAACTCATCTTGAACAAAGTCTAATTCAGATCCTCCACAAAGAAGACAATCACAATATGCATTGCAGCCAGTGAAGAAATTAATCAGGCCGAAGATGGCAGACAAAGCGAGAAATGTCGATAAATGAACTTGATGAAATATCTAAATGTATTTATCCCAAATTTATCAAATGAAAAAAGGACAGTTTAACTACATATATGTGTGCTATGTGTTTCAGTACTTTTTATTACAGGTCATTCACACAGAATGTGTTCTTACGTCGATTATGAACCTGAATGTCCTGCTGCTCTTACGTGCTAATTGTTGGTATTCGTAAAAATGTGCATCAATTGTGAGTCAAGACTTTTGTGCGCTTCACATGAGCACTATTTGTTTGACAGACGGAATTGTTGGAGTGAGTTCCAAATCGATCAATTAATAGGTTCCATTTCGGTTTGGATGCTGCCTTAAAGGCAGCTGCCTATGTAGGCAATAGACAGAAAGGCAACTCACTATCTTTTTGAACAAAGCCAATATGTCTCACAGGTTTGATAACTACATGTATTTGAACCATAACCTTGGTTTTAGAGTGGGTTCATAGCTTTGTGTGGCATATTTTGCTGCAAGAGAACACGTTCAATGGCTTCATGCTAGTTCAGACTGTTGCTGTTGGTTATAAACTCTTGCTTGCACACGTACACAAATAGCAGGTCATGAACTTAAAATAATTCTCAATGATTTCCAATAGGGTACTAGAAAAGGGCAAGTCCACACAGAGGAACATGAGAGAAAACAAGACGGACTGGACAAAGCTCTCTCGGAAGGGCAGCTCGCGCTGTTGACGCACTTGTTCAATTAGCCTTGCTAAGCAGAGTTTAAAACAGCTCCTGTTGGCCTTCAGCTGTGCAGAGGAAAATGAAGCCTATTAAAGATGGTAAAGTGATGGTGATGGTTAATATGCCGAAGTCTTGAAGCTTCAAAAGGCTCTTATCTTGCATGCTAAAGACGATAACGTAGCCGCACCTGAATGTCCTGCTGCTCTTTTTTTTTTATTCTCAATTTACTCTTATCAGTGAAATGACCTCAATCCAATCAACTTCTGAAAATCCTCATGGTTTTGAACATGCTGAAGGGCAGAATTGCTAAAAGGGACATGTTCTACAATTTAGCAGCATTTCATTTTTCCCCCCTTGAAGTTCACTTATAATCTTGCATTTTATAAATAATTTTCGTAAAGGAATGTTACAGGTTCAATACAAGTTAAGCTCATTTAACAGCATTTGTGGCATAATGTTGATTACTACAAAAAATTATTTAGTCGTCATCCCTCATTTTCTTTAAAAATATACAAAAATATGTTTTAAAGTGAGGCACTTACAATGAAAGTCAATGGGACCCACAAGACGTAAACAATATGTCTGTTAACATGATTTTAGTGTGATAAAATCACTTCCTAACCTTTTCTGTGAAAAGTTATATCCAATTTTACAATTCCGTAGCCGTGACGATGTAATACCGTAAACCCAAAAACCCTGAAGATGAGAATGTTTTTTTCTTTTTTTTTTTTTCTCTCCAATTTGGAATGCCCAGTTCCCAATGTGCTCTAAGTCCTCATGGTGGCGTAGTGACTCGCCTCAATCCGGGTGGCGGAGGACAAATCTCAGTTGCCTCTGCATCTGAGACCGTCAATCCACGCATCTTATCATGTGGCTTGTTGAGCGCGTTACCGCGGAGACATAGCGCATGTGGAGGCTTCACGCTATTCTCCGCAGCATCCATGCACAACTCACCACGCACCCCACTGAGAGCGAGAACCACATTATAGTGACCACGAGGAGGTTAACCCAATGTGACTCTACCCACCCTAGCAACCCTCCCAAAATTGTCCCCTCACTTCCATTGTAAGTGCCTCACTGTAACCTCGATTTTTGCATTTATAAAGAAAAGGAGGGACGAGTCAAAATAAATGTTTGTGGTAATCAGCATTATGCCACAAATGCTGCTGACTGAGCTTAACTTGTATTGAACCTGCCATATTCCTTTAATCAGTATTTTTGTGTTGTTCTTCAGTTTCTGTGTTGTTTTCCCACATCCTCACAAAAAGATAAATTAGTTTGAAGTAAATTTTCTTGAAGCAATGCATTCAAGACTGTATACATCTTGAATTATTTTTTCTACCCCTTTTCAATAGTTTATTTTTGCTTTAAATCAAACCAAATTTAAATTTAAGCATAAACTCTACACAAAACAAACAAACAAACAAACAAACAAACTGAAGGTTCTGCCTATCATCCTCTTTTGTGATCAATGGAAGAAAGAAAGTCTTCATTTTTGTGGCTATTCACACATAAGAATATGATTACATCAAACCTTGAGGAATACACTTGTTTTATTTCATTTATTTCTTTGTATTTATTTCATTTTATTAATAAGCAGCATGCAGCTTTTGAAGCTACAGTTTCTAAGAAGATTCTGTAACACTGTACGTGAGAACTGTTGCGGCAATGAACTGCTCTCTGATGCTCAGTGTGATGCTAACACTACAGACAGACACAACTGATCTGACTGAAGACAGAAGTGCCAGTCTGTCATGTTACCTCACTCTGTTACCACAGAAGTGCTAGCATTATTTCCTATATACCTCCATTATGTCCTCTCGACGTGTCAGTCACCCCTGTCGGAGGTGCACTAGCCCTAGATATTAAATATTAATTTATGACATATACAGTACATAGCTACATTAATTGAAATATGATAGATGTACCTTATATACATACTTTTATATACTTATTATATACATACAGTAAATGTGTCCTGCACCACTAAAACCAAAGTTGTTTTTTTTTTAAAGACAAAGCCCTCCTATATGCCTCAATGCATAAAAAACGAAATAAAAATGCAGTCGTCATTCAATTTCATGGGGTCTTTAAAATTATTTACAAAAATAACATTAAATTTGCAAAGTTCTGCAGGTAACATTGATATAGATGTAAAAATATCGGTATCTGTATTGGAAACACATATTGGTCGACAACCAAAATGTTGTGTTTTAGTGCAGTTTATAGACAAACAGTCTGGATGCTTGTTGTTAGGTGTTGTTGTTTTATCCACCTCTTGTAATTATCTAAGATTTTAATGTTGTCTATCATGTATAGAGTTACAAATATCTGATTAATTGCTGAGACTGTACTGCAAAACGTCATGCACAATGATATCACCGTGTAACAAATTTTTTGATTCCTGGGTAGTAAGTGTTATTTCCTAATTGCTTATGCCTCAAAAGTATATAAAATGGCTATTATTCCCAACAAACTTTGCTTTTGTGACCAGGACAGTGATATTTTGAAATTTACCTGTTTTTTAGAACATTCCAGATAGATTCAGTGCTGAGTAAACTTGGAGTAACTTCTAGAACTTTCTAGAACTTTCCAGCAATTTAAATAGTAGTATAAATACAGGGGCCATAAGCCCACCAGTTCAATTTAGTTCCAGCTGCCTAAGTGGATACATATCTGCATTTTTCTGAGATGGCATCAAGAGGCTGCAAGCATCCGGCAGATGCATTTTGCTATGTCTGCGGCCAATTTATCAAGACAAGAGCGAAAAAGTACTCCGTGGAAGCATCTGCTAAGATGTGTGAGGCCTACAAGGCATATTTCAGCATGCCTGTCGGTGATCAAGACAAACCCTGGGCACCTCATTTCACCTGCGAGCACTGCAAAAAATCTCTGGAAGGTAAGATGGACAGTTGTTGCTCTGAATTTTATGTTATAAAATTTGTTAATTTTTAAAATTGTAAAAGTTTTTAATTTAAAAATGTTTTTTTGGGACGCCTTTGGGACAGCAGAGACACCAAGGCGCACTACCACAGGCGGGACTGGCCACAGCGGACCGAGTTCTGATGGTGCTGATGCCACTACTGCACATCAAATTGGGCCTTATAAAACAATTTGTTAGAGCTCTAGATAAGGAGTCAGCAGCCTTCAAGTACCTTCAAGACTTCTTCCCTAAGCTGTCTAAGGCAAAGGTCAAAGCCGGTGTCTTCGTCAGACCACAGATAAAGAAGATCCTGGAGTGCAATGAATTCCCCAAGAAGCTCACTAGTAATGAGAAAGCTGCTTGGAACAGCTTTGTCACAGTGGTTCGGGGCTTCCTGGGCAATCACAAGGCCGAAAACTATGTGGAGCTGGTGAGACTCTGGTGAAGAACTACAGCACAATGGACTGTAGGATGTCCCTCAAAGTCCATATCCTTGATGCTCATCTTGATAAATTCAAGGAGAACAGGGAGCGTACTCGGAGGAGCAAAGCGAGTGCTTCCATCAGGATATACCGGACTTTGAACGCCGCTACCAAGGATGGTATAACGAGAACATTCGTGAAAGTGATTTACAGTATAATCGTAAATCTCGAAAAACTACTCACTTCTAAATCTTTTGTAGTCATTTTTGTATTACTTTAGTATAAATACATGTTAATTTGGATTCATATGTTGTTTTTTCTGACTTATGTGAACAAAAAGACACAAATTTGCCCGTTTTCTCATTGGAAATTGGTAAATTTCAAAATATCACTGTCCTGGTCACAAAAGCAAAGTTTGTGGGGAATAATAGCCATTTTCTATACTTTTGAGGATAAGCAATTTGGAAATAACACTTATTACCCAGGAACAAAAATTGTGTTACATAGTGCACCCTTCCTTTGAATGTTTGAAAATCTGTGCACTTATAACGACATTATATGGCTCAGTGCACGTGAAACCCAAATGGACCACATTTACCACAAGTATCCTACCTGTGCAGCGTTTCGCATGATCTGTTTGATGTCAGTGGGTGGAACACATTAGCAAATGAGCACAAATTAATTTGCTGCTGTAAACGCGCCGTGTGTATCAAGTCCTTCGACTGCCATTTGCTCTAATAAATCTCGTTGCTCACAGTAATGTAGTTAGCAACTCTTGCCTGAAGCGCTTGTCATATAATGTGACAAGACAAATAGATTAGGACACAGATGGTCCCTGGAGCTGTGAAAGGCGGGGGGTATGGAGGAGGCCGAGACAACGACTGAATACTTAAATACACACTTCAGATTGCACCCTCTTGATAGGATGCACCAAACTACAGTTATGGTTACAAAGAGTGTAAATATCTGGCCCCTCGCTGTGCCAGCTAGCACAAGATTAATTAATCATCAAAGTTAAGTATTGTTTGGATGTTTTTTATTAAGTGGACAAAAAGACGTGCCCAAATATTTATACAAATTCTCTTTCTAAACAAGAACAACTGACGAGCATACTACTGTCACATACTAAAAACATCTTCAAGACACTTACTGTACATGTTATTTTAAACAAGAGTTGTCAGTCCCGACTTGCCCACAGCTCCAGTGTGTTTATAAAGGGATACAAATAATAATTTAAAACTATATCATATTATACATTTGAATTAAGAGATGAGGAACGCATCATAAACTGTCACATTTCCCCCCTTCAAACTCATTTAATATTCCTGGTCAGCGTGTGTAATCTGTCACAAATTTTTACAACTGATAATCAAATTCTACTCCGCTGACTTTCTCTCTCCCTACCTGGATCTTTACAGTAGATCAATTCTCATCATAGGCTCTCAAGAGCCGAGCTGGACTTTAATTTACACCTCTGTCATGTAATGATGAAGGTTCAACAGTGCACACTGTAAATACTGTTATTAGTGCAACTCAGGTCAGGCATATAATGTTCCAGATGGAGTCCCGCAGCTTTAAATTAAAGGATAAATGACACATATAGAAATAACAGTGAGAGTGTGGGTACATAAATGAAATGACATTTGATGTTATGGGACTTTATGGCTAGTGGTTATTAATTTCATGAAATTATGTTCAGGTCCTATTTCACAACCAAAATAAATAAATAAATAAAACTTCTATTTTGCATGAAGAAAGTAAAGCCTATTTTAGGACTATTAAATAATAATTTAATAATAGTATAATAACAAAAATGATTATAATAATTAAATAAATAGAATAGAATAAAATGTATAATATATACAGTATAATAATTAAAACATTTAAATAAAAATCTAATTTCCATTACAGTAATGCATCCAGAAATGTTTTTTTAAGCAGGGATGCAACTAATGATTATTTTGATAATTGATTAATCTAACGATTATTAGAACGATTATTCAACTATTCAGGAGATTATTGCAACGATTAATCATTAACTGACTATTCAGCTTGTGCCCTGAGTTAACTGCAAAAAATCTTATTGTTATCAAGTGTTTTTGTCTTTTCCATTTAAAATTAAAAACACCCTTAGATCGGGTCTCTTCACACGACTCAAAGAAGCGGCGCTGACCGCACAGAGAAATGCCCGTTTTGGGGGTTTAGACTTATTTACATGACCTGCTTCCTTATTATTTGAACTTTAATAAAGAATGCATTAAAGATGTAATGCCGGAGTGTTTCATATAAAGACGCTCGACACATGGGGCCTGGGTAGCTCAGCAAGTAAAGACGCTGACTACCACACCTGGAGTCGTAAGTTCGAATCCAGGGAGTGCTTAGTGACTCCAGTCAGGCTTCCTAAGCAACCAATTGGCCCAGTTGCTAGGGTGGGTAGTGTCACGTTGGGTTACCCTCCTCATGGTCACTACAATCTGGTTCTCGTACTTGGTGGGACGTGTGGTGAGTTGTGCATGGATGCCGCGGAGATTAGCGTGAGCGTCCACATGCACTAGGTCTCCATGGTAATGCGCTCAACAAGCCACGTGATAAGATGCGCGGATTGACAGTCTCAGATGCGGAGGCAACTGAGATACGTACTCCGCCACCTGGATTGAGGCAAGTCACTATGCTACCATGAGGACTTAGAGTGCATTGGGAATTGGGCATTCCAAATTGAAAAAAAAAGACAATCGACACGCAAGTTTTGCTTAAGCGGAGCAGCAGCTCCAGCTCCACTTATTCCACAACGAGAATGTTTCTGTATTTACTTATTTTGTATTTTTGCATTATAATTCCATCATACCTTGCGATCTACATCAGCTGAAGCTGTTTGAAAAGTTTTGAGTGTGTCTGGACTGTGAGCTGTCGTCTTCCTCTCCTCAAACAGGGGCGAGCTGAAGTGCTGCTCTCGCGCAATCATTCGAGTTTCACATGATTTCGTTACATTAAATGAGATCAAACGACTATTTGACAACAACAATTTTTGACGATTTTTTATTGTCGACTTTGTTGATAACGTCGAATAATTGTTTTAGCCCTATTTTTAAGTTTTTTTTTAATAATCCTCATTATTCTCAAAGGTGATTCTCATTATATACTAATTACTGTAATGTACAATTTTTACTGCATAAGCTACTGAGCACTAACTACTGTAGAAGTTAGTGCATAACACCTGGTGAATCTGACGAAAAACATGTACAGGTCATATTTCACCCCAAATTCAAAAGGGAAAGTAAAACAAAATTGCATGCAGAAAATAAAGTTTTTAGGATTATTTAAAAAATAATAACATAATAATATAATGAAATAAATAAATAAATAAAAATAAATAAATGTATAAAATGAACAATAAATAAATGTAATAATTAAAAATAAAAGTAAAACAAAAATGATATATATATGGAATGATAAGAATAATCTCATTACTGTAATGCATCAAGATATTTTATAAATGTTTTAGTTTATAAAGTTTTATTTTGTAAGTTCTACTATAAAACCAGCAATGATAATGATTATAATAATGATACTAAAAATAATGCAATCAAGTAAATATTATTTTTATAAATTTTAGTGAATTCATCCATCTGCTCAACAAAGTTTGGTAACAAACCTATAAAATAATTCACAAAACCAACGACATTACAAACTTTCTTCAAAACTTCTTTTGAATTTTTTGGATCATTCTCTATGTCTCAAGGGGCTGGGTGCTCTGACACTGCAATTCGTGAGTGCCTTCTCCCATGCAACGAACATTGCATGACTGTGGAAACAAATTATGTGGTTCATTACATGTCTCAGGGCAGTCTCGAAGTGGATTGTCAACTGTGTGGTGCTAAAAGCGAGTGAATTGTTCTTCTGAACATTTTTAAGGTTAATGCTTGAAACAGGTAAAAGTTGGGCAAGGAGGAAGTGGGAACCGGCTGAACAGTCAACGTAAAGTTTAACGGTCAACATAAACTTAAACCAACATAAAACATAAGGACACACACACACAACGCGGCCACGTGCATCTCTTTCTCTCTCCCGAACCACCGTCTCCGGCCGCCCCTTATCTCGCTCTCCCGCTGATCAGCTGATTCAGCACCGGCTGTGCTCCATCACGGCCCGGCCACACCCTCCTCCTCGTTACACTCCTCCCCCACCCATTTCAGGCCGGGGCACCACTGGTCTGACTAACCCCCCCACCCCACATCTCTGGAGGGGAGACGCTGCCCTTCCGGCCGTTCTGTCAGCCGGTGGTCCACCCCACCTCCTGCGAACCTGGAGGAGAGACGAGGGGAGGTGTCGGGAGAGGGAAAGGGTGTGTGGAGACACAGAGAGAGAAAGAAAGATGAGAGAGAGAGAAGAACTTGCTCGCCGGCTCCTGGACGCATTGTCATCTGGTCCTCAACTGCTCCTCTGCCCTCTAGTGGACACCAGCTCACTCCTCCGGCCCCTGGCAGACAGAACCGCTCCTCCCCTTCTTGGCAGATGGCTCAGTTCCTCCGGCTCTCAGCGGCCGGCAGTGACCCCTCCGTCTCCAGGCAGACGGCCACGGCTGCTCCCCTGGCGGATGGCAGCGGCGAGGTCTCCGGAACAGCGCATCCCTTCTCCCTCCTGGGTTTCGGCACCATTATAACAGGCAAAAGTTGGGCAAGGAGGAGGTGGGAACCAGCTGAACAGTCAGCATAAACTTTAATGGTCAACATAAACTTAAACCAACATAAATCATAAGGACACACACACAACGTGGCCGTGTGCGTCACTCTGTCTCCCAAACCAGTGTCTCCGGCCTCCCCTTATCTCGCTTTCCCGCTGATCAGCTGATTCAGCACCGGCTGTGCTCCATCACGGCCCGGCCACGCCCTCCCCCTTGTCACAATGCTCTATCGAGATTTACTGTAAATCAACAAAACCAACCTCCCTACCCTAAACCTTAAACCTAAACCTAACTGTGTCAAACCTTTTTTGTGTCAAAAAAAGCAAATGTGAGATGAAAAACAAAATTCACTTCATTTTGTGGTGCTTCTATGAGACTTTCGGCTCACGTGTCGACTTGGGTGCTCTTCAGGACTCGTACCCCACTCCTTTGCATCGTAAGTGCAACACTCTATCAGTTGAGCTACCGCACAATTTGATCACACTTGAACAAGCTTGTAAATGTAGTTGGTTATGTAATGCAAATGTTAAAATGAGTCATGTGCTATAGTAAAAGTGTTTATATGTCATAAGATAGCATTGTGTGAGAAACAGAGCGAAAAGTGTTTATGAACTGATAATATGGCGTTTTACTCATGATTTGAGTGAAAGGGGATCAAAGTAATTGTTTTTTAGCGCCTGTAGTGGTCATTTCACCAGGAAATTGCCATATAAAAATCATTTTGAAAAAAATTCGTTATTATAACATGTTTCTGTGACCAGGTTGCGAATGTCACTGGGGGAAAAATATGACAGTCGTCGGAGACAGTAAAATAGGCGAATTAACAAACCAATCAAATTTAACAACATCCTCTCTCACACAATCTCCTCTCTTGATTTCATTCTAGAAAAAAAAAAGAAAAAAAAAAGTTGCTTTTTACTTTTTTAATACTTAAGTACAATTTAATGTGAATACGTTTTACTTTCACTTTCATACTTTCACAAGTGTGTTTTTAGTTAGATACTTGGACATTTAAATGAGTAAAATTTTCACTCAGTATCCATACTTTCACTTAAGTATAATTTCTGAGTACTTTTTACACCCCTGTTTTCTATTTGCTTTTTATTTTTATTCAGTTTTTTTATTATCTCTGTCTTGTTGTTGTATTGTTTGTGCACTGGAAGCTTCTGTCACCAAGACAAATTCCTTGTGTGTGCAAGCATACTTGGCAATAAAGCTAATTCTGATTCTGATTCTATTAATTTAATAAATATATGATGAAATTGTACTGATAGTAAGTGTTTGACTTTTTATAACCTTCTGTCAGTAAAATCAACTTTGGCTGAAGGTGGTCTGGATATAATGGTCTATAATGATGAGGAGATAGCTAGCTTTACAGAAGTGTGTATTACAGGGTCAGTCGTCAGTGGAAGAGGCCAGATCAATGCCTCACTATTTCTCAGGATGCTTTTCATCTGCCGAGTTGGAGAACATGCTAAGAATGCAGGTCAACACGGGACACATCTCAACATGAAGACCGATCAGAGCAGAAAATGATTGCCGACTGAATGGAAACTTTTCAGAACCAGAGCTATGTAGAAACTTTTCAGAGGTCATTCGCACAGAAAATCACCGTGGGAGCTTCCCTAATTGGCAGCTGACTTGTTTGATGTTAATGGGATAGTTCACCTAAACATGTACTGTAAATGATGGCAGAATTTTTATTTTTTGTTGAACTATCCATTTAAAGTTACAACATATAATGAGTCAAAGTTTGGCTAGTTAGCATTGCCAAGTTAGCATCTGCAATAAAGGTGCAAATGCTGCTAATGCTAAACATTGAGGTGAGTAAAATGAGCAGTTTTCCAAGAGAGTTTAGAGTGGCGCTAATATAAACATGTGCTAGTCTTTATACCGTATCCCTGAGAGATTCACTGACACATTCAAGTTAAGCTATTATACACGCTCAATTTAGCAGAGACGCCGCGGGCATGTCAACACCTGCCAGACTAAACACAGCTAACTAACAACTACAAACGGTCCCAGTCAGGTGAATAGATTTCTAAAATTTACAAATAACCCATTCACTTTATTCAAAGTTCATGTACTGAGTAACAAAATGAGCTAAAAACATACTAATGGTCTGATGTAGGACATCATCTAAAGTACTGAAACGCTATTAAAATATTGCTATGCTAACTCTTGCTATGCTAATGCTAACTCTGTGCTAAAAAGTGTCTAAAACACTTTTTTTCTGCTTCATACTCCGCATTTTCGGGTGAACTATCATCTCTGTAACTGAATTTAGACCTTTTTGGCTAATCAAACCACTCGCACAACAACTACAGCATCTAATGGAAGTTTTTCTGCTTTACCGTGCATCAGCGTCTGACGATTACAGATATACTTTGGTATCAGGCAGCATTGGCCGGTTCGGCCTGTACACCATTAGGATGGAGAAAACCGTGAGTTAAAGGCACAGTGTAATTGATATTCCTCTGAGAGCAACGTGACTCTGCCAGGAGTGAGAGGAAGTGAAAAAAACAAAATGGATTACTCAACGTCAGTAATGGCTATAAACACATAAATCACCCAGAGGCTGGCGGAGGAGCCGCAAAATAATTCAGAGGAGGCTACAGGAGGAAATGAGCGAAAAACGAACTGTGTTTTGCAACTGTGAAGTTCATACAGAGGTAATGGTAGCAATTAACAGCTTTAACGAAAAGAACAACCCGCCCTATGCTCTTTAAATCTGGAGGGAAATGCACGCATTAACCAGTTTAACCTTGTTTTGATGCAGTGTTTTATTACAGAATTTAATGATTTAGAATGTTCTCTAAAAAGGCACATTTATCCCATCAAGGTATGATTGCACAAAAGGTCTCGGTCAGGGGCAACATTAATTTGGCGATTGCAAACTATTCTGAGTGCTTTAACTGACGTGTTTAACGTGGATTTTGACGTACCTCAAATTAGCTAACGTAGTCTAGAGGAAAATTGTTGAAATGAGGCTTTTGTGTACATAAATGGTGTGTTAAAAAGGAAACTTTTTGGCAAATGCCCTTTGTCTCGATGTTCTCCAATGCACTGGACTGTATGGAGCTATAAGAGATGAAACGCAGCACTAAAACTTTTTAATTTCAATACTGACCCTGTTTGTCTCTGACAATAAGGCGCAATTGTTTTGCGATAACAACCAGCTGAATGCACATTATCCCTTATTTAGTGTATAGCTTTTTAATCAATAAACTAAATTTAAAGTGGAAAAACTGTTTTTTTTTTTTTTACCTCATTAGCAAGCATTTTCAAGCATAAACCTCACACAATTTGTGAAACGAGACTTAATAACTTAAGTCATTTTACTTTTCAAGCTTTTCCTTTACATGCACAATCTTAAAGCGATTATGCTTAATAAGCAGATGTGTGTTGTCATGTAAACGTCTAGTTTTTCTTTATCAGGGTTGGGTCATAAATGGTTTATGCAAAAACTGATTGGCAAAAGTAGATTTTTTTACTCCAAATTACTCCATTATTTCATGTTGCATGCAAATACCTTTACTGGCATTCCTACTGGTTTATCCAATGTGAGCAAGTGTTGTGCACATGGCTGTTTAAGTTTTAGCGTCAAAACAGAATAATCAGCTGATTTTAAATTCCACATAAATATGGTTCTGCGTTGTCTGATTTTTATAGTTATCAGCATGTCATAAAACCACGAAAAATACCCCACTTGCTTATAGTTTCTGTCAGACAGTCTCTGGGTGATATACGTCGCAAGAATTTCGGTTTGATAAGAACATATAAAAAGTATTTTTCTGGCAAAAGAAACATCCATGAGCTCTAAGTTCAGGACTGACTCAATCTTTTAAAAGAAAAATGAAAAATTCTCTAGTGTTGACAGTGTATTTCTTATCCATTCCGTAAGATCAAAAACAAAACATTGCGCAGAGAGCCAGGGGCCGCTGGGTATAAAATTATGTGTCAGTTGAGCCAAGCAGCTGCATTTATAATCTGTTCCCATCATCAATACAGTTTCCCAAGTGTCTGGATGAAGATCTGCTGGCTGATGAAGGATGAAGTCTTATCAGCCTCAACAGACAGGCCTGAAGTACAAAAAGAAAAAAAAAACAACAACAACAAAAAAAAAAATGGATAATGAGCCACTGCCGGCTCTCCAGCGACTAAAAAATTAAATGGTGGGGATTATCCCCCCTGACATCTCGAATGCTTCAAATCTATGGAAAAATAAACTTTTAGCTTTAAGTACATTTTACACTCACTTTTCAAACTCACGGTTGGGCAGAAATTAAACAAAACAAAACAATCCACCAAAATTGACAAAAATGTTGCTGATATTTAAATCATACAATCACACTTTGTACACAAACTCCAAAACCAAACTTGCATGACAAAGAACAATATAATATTCTGCAATACAGCACTGTCACCAAATTATTAAAATAGAATCAGAACCTTCAGGAAATCGTACAGTGCTAGGATTTGTGATTCGTTGCCCACAGCGAGACCCTGATGGTATCAATCCATCTGTGCTAACAGCATGATTTCACATCAAATAATAACAGTGACGAATGAGCTTTTATCCCACCGTGATGAGATAAATGCCAACACACTGAAAAGTCGATGCATGTGGCATCTGCTAACTGAGGCTAAACAAAGGCCTCCAACAAGTGTGATTATGTATCTTTTGTTATTGTACATATATTGCACAGCAGTGGAGGGCGTTAAACCTTTCTGCCGGTGCTGATACAGTTTCCTGATGAAGACATCAAAATAAAACATTCACACACAACTATACACCTTAAACAGTGTTTATAATTCATAGCGGCACAGAATCGATCCACTCTTTCAACAGAATTCAGATGGGATGTTGCACGTGCTGGTGCAAGCTTTTGCAAAACCTTAAAATGTTGAGGAAGCTTCTGTACTTTGAAACTCCACTGTGGTTTTCCAAGCTAAAAGTCAATTTGAAAGTGGCTAGCTACACTACAAGCTAATAAGAAATGTAATCAACTACACTGAAGCTAGTTAATGGAACAACAACTTACAAATATAAATATAAATATATATAGTGGTAGAGCTATAGCTCTCACGGCTACTTGTTGGAAGAAATTGCTGTTTTTAGTTGACAGAATATTTGTGGGCAGTTGCCAGGGCATTGTTACACAGTTGCTTAGGTGTTCAAAGGGGATTTTAGGATGGTGGATGCCCTTACAAAAATGGAGAGTTCTGGCAAACTTGCCACTCATTATTTTCACATGCAAATGAGCTTTGCAAACTCTTGACTGTCTCCAAAGGTTTGCTGCAGGTTCACCACTACTGGTGTAGAGCTACAAACTTCTGGCAAACGTTTGCAGCGATTTGCAATATGAGAATATTTCCATATGAAAATAATGAGTGGGATATTTTTGGCAAGTTTCTCAGAATTCTAGATTTTTTTGTAAGGGTTGTGGTTGCTAGGGTGTTCTGGGTGGGCGCTTACTCACCCAATGGGTGATATTTGCAGACAATTTTTTGAGTCTGACAAAACCATCTCTAACAGGATCCTCTTGAGATACCGAGAAATTTTACATCCGAAAAGCAAAAGCACAAACCTTGATCTAAGATTTGAAGTACCTGCTTTTTCAAGCATTTAAAACAAGACATAACAATAGAGAAGTCTCTTTCAAAATACTTTACATACAACCTGCCTTGTTGCAGACAACAGAACTTGCCTTAAAAATTTAATACAAGGGTCTTCAGAAGTTTGGGATTGCATTAGGAAGCAAACCAAGATGAATCACTACTGATCTCTCATAAAAGCCTGTAGAAAACTTCTGTCACATGCAGGCGGCACTGTGAGGCAGCATTCTGGCTGACATTATCCCAAGCATGAAAGGGGCTTACGCCTGCTGAGGGTCTATGCAAACTAGAATGCGGCACTGGGTAATGGCATGGAGGGCAGGGCGGAAGAATTCATTACCTTTACCATCACGTCTAGTTACGATGACTTCACAACTCATTTACATGCGCAGTCGTGCAGAGATGATACATTTCAGAAGCAAAGTCACAGCATGACTGTGAGTCGTGTTTCTAACTCAAGAGGATTGTTTTCCCAACAGAGGACTCGTTGAGCACTTTATACGAATATGGTATAAAATAGGCCTGAGACACTTCAAAATATAATTTCCCCCCCTTTTTTTGCAAATGGTGAGTGAAAGGAAGTCCTTAAACTTCAGAAAATGTTGATCATCAAACTCAGGTACAATTTTTGCAACCTTGTTACTAAAATTCGGGACGTCTAAATTCTGTACAGTTTAAACCCCTGATTTTTATGAATTTAGGGTCAACTTTGGGGTCTCTATCTCTAACCTTCTAGCGCCACCAACAGCTCAATATGGCACTTATGTTTATGCTTATAACTTTTGAACCATAAGGCCTAGAAACAAAATTTCAAATCAGGCAGAAACGGTCACGACTACATTTTCCGCCAATTTTTCCAAAAACCTAACTCCTCCTAGGTTGTATGTCTGATTTGCTTGATATTTGATGTGTATCATCTAAGGACACAATTGACAAAAAGTTATGGAATTAATTTTGATTGACCAAACCGTTATCGAATAACGCTTCAACGAATTTAATGGCAAGTGCACCAAAGAGGTCGTGAAGCTATATATTGGCAATGCTTTGGCATATTAAAACAAAACTTGGTATATATTTCAGCCATCATGCCCCGTGATTACCTTTAGAAGTTTTGGCACAGTGCCACCTACTGAAAAACTGCTTTTTTGCCAATAATTCTTGAATAGTTTGGCCTAAAATTATGATACTTTTTTTTAGATTCCTTGTGGCATACAGAGTTGAAAGATGCCCAATTATTCTATGCCGGCCACATTGGGTTTCGGGCATTTAGAATTTTGTTGTAAAGTTCAATATTTGACAAATGCATTGGCATATCATTGTGAAACTTAAACTCTGTTTAAACCCCTGGTTTGTCTGATTTTGTTATTTTCTAGCATTAAACAATTTGATTTGAAAAATAAACAAAATTAGAAAAAATAAATGTTTGCAACTGTGTTGCAAATTTAGCCACGGTACGGGCTAGCTTCTTTGAGACCAAATGTTGGTTTACATTTATTATATAAAAATATCTATTTTCACATTTCTTTCAGACAATAAGTTGGTAAAGAGGTTAAATGGTTGAGCTTGACAATTGCAATCAACACTTATTTTAGACATTACAAACTTTTGTTGTGTTTAAAACAAGCTATTTTTTGCATCTAATGCTTTAAAAAAGGAAAAAAAAAGTCATGGGACACAAAAGTGTACCGTCTTCATGGAAAGTGCCAGGATGTTTTTGAGTGGGTGCATTTCCAACTCCTGCTCCGCATCACACCTCCAACCTACCCACTGCTTGAGGGAATAATGCGACTGTCAATTGGGCTTGTCAGGATGGAACACCAGAAGCCCTCCCTCTGTAGGGTCCAATAATGCTTTCATTTTCATCAAACCTGCCCTCATCTCGTTTCCGCTACTCGCTGGGCTCCTGGGATGAATCAGGCACCCAGGGGACCACCGGAGAGCCAAGTATCTGCTCAGGTGGTAGACGAAACATACCCACGGCTCCTCAAAAGTGGGACATGCCTCAGTAGGCTACTGCCAAGAAAGTGTTTGAGTGTGTTCGAACACAGGATGGGAAATAACAAGTGAAAGGTGCAATCTGTTGGGGCGAAAGTTTATAAGGTAGACATAAAAGAGCAAACTAATGAAGAAAGGTTTTGAATAACACCTGAGGTATTCTGGGCTCAGGTGGCATTTTGTGCATTATGACCTCATTAGCTGGTGTGATCATATGACTGGGCGGCGAGAGCAGGTGTGATGTCCTGAACCCGTGCCTGAAAACTTACATCATTCTGATCGCCAGACTTCAGCCCACAAAACATCAACACTCATACTTTGAACACTTCTCACCCCTTTAAAGTGATAGTTTACCCCCAAATGTTTACAATTCTAACATAAAGCAATACTGATTCTGACTCATATTTATGAAACATGACTTAAGACAGAGACTGGAGTGCTCCAGTCAGGGAAAGGCCACAGTGGCTAATAACTCTAATTGCTCCATCACCCCACCTGTCATTTTGAAAATAGATGGATCCATTTATCACACTGGAGACCAACTGCACAAATGCTGCCATAGTCATGCAACATGGGTGACATGACACAACAGTCTGTTAGTTAGTCGTACTGGTACAGGACTTTACTGAAAAGTACTCAGGCCGCATCCAGTTTGTTTGACTTTATTTTTTGGCCCTTACTGCTGTCAACAGCAACTTAAATATGTATAAATACAAGCAAAATAAGGACAGACACAGGAGGAATTGAAACACAAGACAGGGAAGAATGTTTAGAGAGGAAGATTTGATGGACGTGTCAGGTGATCAGGGCATGAGTGAAGGATGTTGAAGCTGGTTTGTTTTAAAGGTCACTGTTCTCATCAAGTGTTCAGAGTCAATGAATCTGATTGAACGCTGTCTGTCCACTCGCATACTGTTCACTCTCTAATCAGACTTTCATAAATTATTCTTTAAAGTCAGTTTCTGTCTGTTAGCACTTATCAACAAACAGCCAAACAACATGTACCGTGGTGGGCCGATGTCAGTCAAACACAACAAATTAATTCTAAATCGCTTGTCTTAATTGTTAACTCTCTCCAGTATCTTCACCTTCAATCACTGTTTGTCTTCTTCATTAGGTATACTTGCTTTCATTTTTTTATTCTGTCTTGTGTTTGTTCATTCTGTCTGTCTTTTGTTCTGCTCATGTCATTTTTATCTTTGTTTTTTCCTTCGTTGTTTGATTCTATTTTCCTTTTTGTATGTTCTGTCTGTTTCATTCGTTCTTTTGCCTGACATTCGTTCATTTGTCTTTTGTTTTTTTTTGTTTTTTTGTTATTTTGCTTTTTCATTCTGTCTTTTATTTGTTTGTTCATACTGTCTTTTGTTTGTTTGTTTTGTCTGTCTTTCATTCGTTATTTGTCTTTTGCCCTTAAACTTTCGTTCTTTTTTTCCCTTTGTCATTTGTCTGTTCTTCTGTTTTTTTCTTCTGTTCCTTTGTTTTTTTGTTCTTTTATTTTTTCATGCTATCTTTCCTTTGTTTGATCTGTTTTTATTTCTGTCTGTCTGTCTTTCTTTCTTTATTTCTTCTTTGGGTCAATCTCAAGTGGTCCAATAATTGTAAAGTTGGTTGCTTGACCATTTAAAATTTTCCAAATCTTATTTTATATTTATATATATATATATATATATATATATATATATATATATATATATATATATATATATATATATTTGTGATTACCTCTATGTATTGTTGTTGCAAAACCACCAGTTTTTTATTTTTATTTTACTTGGTTTAAACACGATGGCCATCTTTGTCATTGCACACGACAAATTTTGGTTATACAGCTGTTTACAGAAACCTCAATATCTCGGCTCAGGATGGTCCAAAAACTAATCTCTAGAGCACATTACAATGTACATGTACATGGATAAACATTTTGCATTCTTGTTTCTTAGACTTAGAACTTAAGTCCTCATGTAATGCTCAAGATTGCTCAAAGTTCCACTTTTAGGGTTAATTTATAATGGGAAGGGTTCGAGTCTCAGTCTTAATTGTTTTAGGGGGTACCTAGGGAAGTATAGTGTGCATGCAGAACATTTAAGTTTTCAGACTTCTCTTTTTGTTTTTTTATGGGGGTGAGAAAGTTATTATCTCAGGTGGGAGACCATATAGGAACCTGAAATTTTCACAGAAATAAAAATGTTTAGTTTGAGATTCCTCTGGTTACAGAGCTAGGGCTAATAGTAATCTGGAGAAAATCCTACTTTATTTATGGGTTTTGAGAAATGAACACATGTAATATAAGCATAACAAATAATACAAATGAACAGTATTTTACAGTAATTATGTTTATGATTGACATACAATAGCTTATGCTTGTCAGTGAGGTCTAAAATGTTACTACTTTTGATATTGGCAACAGTGTGGCATTATGAACTATCACAGGTTTATTTCATAAACAAAAGCGTTTAGTTTTAAGTAACCTTAATGAACTGTAGAGATAGCGAAATCAAAATTTTGTGAACTGAGGCCAAAATGGTGTGTGCTAGCAGGAGCATCTGGAACTCACACTGTCTGTGTCTGCACACAACATCAGCAAATCAAGTTGATGGTCAAGTCAGCAAAGCTAAAAGTGGACTAAAAGGACCTGCTGGAACCTCTAGTCTGTGACATAAAGAGTTATGACTGCATGCTCAACAAGTGTGACCAGTGTCCAGGTATAGAGGCCTTACTGCAGATGCTTGAGGAGTCAGACAAAGATGACACACTTCCTGATAACATCATCTTTAAGCAGTGGGTTATGCCTGACAGAGCAGATATGATCACTGTCGTTCTCCTTAGGGATGAAGTCTCTGTTTCTTTGGCTGAGAAACTCACTGCATTAAAGACACACCATTGGTTGAGGACATCAGCATGTAAAACTCATGTTTTTGTAAAATTCTTCCACCCAACTGGACCAAAAACATCATTCAAAATGTACTGAGGACAAAGTGTGTGTTCCCATGAACAATGTTCTCAGAAAACTGCCGAATTTGACTACTGTCACCGGACGCTCCCACAGCATTTCAGAGAGACTGAATGAGGAAATCTCACAGTTTCTAATTAAACATGTAAAATACTGTTCATTTGTATTATTTGTTCCCTATCTGTCACTCACTCGATGTTGTGTCGATGTAGTGACACTAGGGGTCACTCTTGGGAGCCCGAGACACCTCTGGTCTTTGATAAAAAGCCAATAAAAATTGGCGAGTGGTATTTGCATGCCATTTCCCCAGACATACGGGTATAAAAGGAGCTGGTATGCAACCACTCATTCAGATATTCTCTTCGGAGCTGAACGGTCATGCTCACTGAGCTGAATTCCCACGACTGTTCATTCACCTCTACTGGATCTGACGCTGCATTTCAGCGGCTTCTACCTCCTCTGCACTGGTGCACTGAGAGCGGCACACACGGAACATCTTTTTAAAGATGCTTTTCCGATTGTGTGTTATTCCTGGTTGTGCTTGTTATCTCTCGCCTTCTGACGGTCACGATCATGATCACTGTCTTTCGTGTCTGGGCACTGCTCACGCGGAGACAGCGTTCGTGGATGGTCATGTACTCATTGCGAGGACATGTCCATGGCAACAATGCGGTCGCGGCTTGCCTTCGTAAGAAAGCAAGCCACCTCAGAGGCTCCCCACCTCGGTCCTTTTACCCACGGGTATGAGGCCAGCGTGGCTAGCACTGGGGGCGATTTGGGGATCCCAATGGGACCGCCTCCGCCGGGTATCCCCCTGCGGACCTCCCATTCCCCAGCACGCTCGTCTGCCCCGCTCGGGCTTCCGGATGAGTCCGTCAGCTCGTCTCACGGCGAGTTCGACCTTTTATTCAGAGCCCGCGAAAGTGATGAGCTCTCGAGCGCAGCATCGGAGAGCAGGCTCATCCAGTCGGATGCGGAAGCCTCAGCTGGGCTCCTCCCTTCAGGGACGATTTCCCAGTCACAGGCTGATGCGGAGATGACAACATGCTTTCTCGGGCAGCCGCGAGCGTCGGCTAGAGTGGAACCCTCCGCTCTTTCCTGAACCCTTGTGGCTCGATGATTGGTTCCTGGGCTCGCGGCGCCGCTCAAAGCCACGCCCCGCCCCCGTTCCTTTCTTCCCGGAAGTGCATGAAGAGCTGACAAGGTCGTGGGAGGCACTTTTTACTGCCCGGTCCCAATCTTTTCAGCTTCCCCGTCCTCACTACCCTCAATGGTGGGGCGGCCAAGGGCTATTCGGCAATCCCCCGGTGGATAAATGCGCTCGCAGTGCACCTATGCCCGCAGAGCGCCGCCACCTGGTGCGGGTGCCCAAAGCCCCCATCCAAGGCCTGTAGGTTTACATCGTCTCTGACGGCCAAGGCCTACGGTGCCGCTGGACAAGCCGCCCTGCATGCCATGGCTCTCCTGCAAGTCTGCCAAGGCGCACGAGGGTAGTTCTGCCCCGGGATTGATGCAGGAACTGCTCTCAGTGACCGACCTCGCTCTCCGAGTGACGGAGGTCACGGTGCAGACTCTTGGGAGGACGATGTCCACATTAGTGGTCCAGGAGCGCCACCTTTGGCTCAACCTGGTCGAGATGGGTGAGGCCGACAGGACACGGTTCCTTGCTGTCCCTGGATGGGATGCAGAAGACCTAAGCGGTCTACCACCTCCAGTGGTAGACACGATCACTCAGGCTAGGGCCCCCTCTACGAGGCACCTGTATGCCTTTAAGTGGCGTCTGTTCGCTAAGTGGTGTTCTTCCTGACGGGAAGACCCCAGAGATGCGCAGTTGGATCAGTGCTTTCCTTGCTGCAGGAGAGGTTGGAAGGGAGGCTGTCCCCTTCCACCTTGAAGGTGTACGTTGCCGCCATAGTAGCACACCACAACGCAGTCGACGGTAAATCCTTAGGGAAGCACGACCTGATCATCAGGTTCCTAAGAGGCGCCAGGAGGCTGAATCCCTCCAGACCGTGCCTCGTTCCCTCATGGAACCTCTCTATAGTTCTTCAGGGTCTTCAGAGAGCCCCCTTTGAGCCTTTGCACTCAGCCGAGCTTAAGACACTTTCCTTGAAGACTGCCCTCCTGACCACGCTCACTTCCATCAAGAGGGTAGGTGACCTGCAAGCGTTCTCTGTCAGCAAAACATGCCTGGAGTTCGGTCTGGGTTACTCTCCTGAGACCCCAACCAGGCTATGTGCCCAAGGTTCCCACCACCCCTTTTAGGGACCAGGTGGTGAACCTGCAAGCGCTGCCCCAGGAGGAGGCAGACCCAGCCCTGTTGTTGCTGTGTCCGGTGCGTGCTTTACGCATCTATTTGGATCGCACACAGAGCTTTAGGATCTCTGAGCAGCTCTTTGTCTGCTTTGGTGCACAGCGGAAAGGAAGCGCTGTCTCCAAGCAGAGGATTGCCCACTGGCTCATTGATGCCATAGCTATGGCATATCACGCCCAGGACATGCTGCCCCCAGTAGGGCTATGAGCCCATTCTACCAGATGTGTAGCGGCCTCCTGCCTCTCTAACAGACATTTGCAGAGCAGCAGGCTGGGCAACACCCAACACCTTTGCAAGGTTCTACAACCTCCGGGTGGAACCAGTTTCGTTCCAGGTAGTGGCACGCAATACAAGTGGATAAGCCCGGGATAGCCGGCCGGGTGTATCGCTTGCACATAGCGCCTTCCACCTCCTTTTGAGCTGAAGACATGCGCCATTAATTCCCAGTAGTGTTCACAAACTTTGTTCCCTGGTTGACTTCCTCCGAGCCCTGTGGCAGTCGAGTTTTCGGAGAGACTCGCTGCCGGCCCAGTACATGTGCTAACTAAGAGTCCTGTTCTGGGGTAGGTGCTCCAGATGTGGTGGTTCCCTGTAAGGCTAACCCCATGCGATATATATCTTCCGCTAATTAGTTTCCCTGTTGGCAAACTGCGTCTTCCTTGGGCAAAGCCCCTCTGCCCCAGTCTCCATGTTTGTAGTAACTCCTCCCCGTTGGGTAGGATCTATCTTGAAGACTCTCCACATGGTTGGAAAGACCATGTGACGTATCTTCCACTTAAATATCCCCCCTCTCTTTGGGCGAGGTGTGGTCTCTGCGGTGTCTTCCCCTTGGGACCTGGCGGCCCAGTCGGATAATCCCCCTTCTTTTTTAGGGAGTGGAAAAAGAGAAGAGGAAAAGAGGCCACGACTGGGTTAGCCTGTCTTTATCTTTTGGGTAGTCGAAAAGATAAAGGGCCGTTCGACACTCATAACTATGTTCGGGGAGGTTATGTGTCAACCTGGTGTGCTGGCTATGAGGCACATGGTGGTCTGCCCACCACACACCGCCAGTTCACGTAACACAGTTCAGCCAGTTGTGGCGTTCGAGTGAGTGACAGAAAGGGAACGTCATGGTTACTTGTGTAACCTCCGTTCCCTGATGGAGGGAACAAGACGTTGTGTCCCTCCTGCCACAATGCTGAACTACCCGCTGAAATGGCCAGAGCTTGTCTCGGCTCCTCAGCATAAAACCTGAATGAGTGGTTGCATACCAGCTCCTTTTATACCCGTATGTCCGGGGGAGTGGCATGCAAATACCACTCGCCAATTTTCATTGGCCTTTTATCAAAGACCAGAGGTGTCTCGGGCTCCCAAGAGTGACCCCTAGTGTCACTACATTGACACAACATCTCATTCCCTCCATCAGGGAACAGAGGTTACACAAGTAACCATGACGTTATGCTTTATATTACATCTGTTTATTTCTAAAAATGCATGAATAACGTAGGATTCAACTAGCCCTAGCTCTGTAACCAGTGGAATCTCAAACCCAAAATTCGAAACTGAGGGGAATTTGAAAAAATTCCACATTCTTGCCCCCATAAAAATAAATAAATAAGAGAAGTCTCAAACCTGAAATGTTCTGCATGCACACTATACTTCCACTATACACTATATTTTAGGTACCCCCTAAAAAAATTAAGACTGAGACTCGAACCCTTCCCATTATAAATTAACCCTAAAAGTGGAACTTTGAGCAATCTTGAGCATTACATGAGGACTTAAGTTCTAAGTCTAAGAAACAAGAATGCAAAATGTTTATCCATGTACATGTACATTGTAATGTGCTCTAGAGATTAGTTTATGGACCATCCTGAGCCGAGATATTGAGGTTTCTGTAAACAGCTGTATAACCAAAATTTGTCATGTGCAATGACACAAAGATGGCCATCGTGTTTAAACCAAGTAAAATAAAAAAAAATAAAAACTGGTGGTGGTTTTGCAATACCAATACACAGAGGTAATCACATGAAAAGCTGTGAGAGAGAAAGACAGTGAGGGAGTGATAGAGAAATGATAACAAGTCATTGGTAGGCTGCCTCAAGAGATGCATTGAAAGTCATGCGTATTCAGTGAGAAATGGTGATTTGAGGCCACATGAGAGAGGGTGACTTTTGGCAACGAGACAAAGTTGATCAGCGTTTAACTTTATGCAAATGAGCAGTGAGAATATCCAGTGATTATCAAATCACATTCAGTATGGACACACCTCAAGGCTGGAAATGAACAGATAGAGACAGTTAAAAACGAAATAATTTTCATAATGTGTACAGACGACAGCGGATAGATGGCCGATGGCTCAACCCAAAATCACTGCAATAAATAACAGAGGACGAAAACTATGCATTAAACTCAGAAAGAAACCTCGCTGAGAAACTGTTAAAACTTGCTGAAATCTGTGTGTGTGAATGACAGAACAGCATCATTGTGTTTTTGTGCAGCTCTTTCTGCGTTTACATCTCGAGGCATTCAGAGAATGGTGCTGCGGCTGATGGATGTGCTGCTCACCTGATTCACTTCGACAGACTGGAGAGATCACACAGTGCAGTAAACACACAAACACACACTCGAGTTTGCAAACAAAGAGTTTTAGAGCTGCTTTCGACAAATACACAAAAATATATGGATTCTGAATGACCTGGGTGTGAGTAAATATGATTAATTTTTCTATTACTATTTCTTAATAATATGCAAGTATTGCTCACACTACAGTCATTGACAAATTAGGTTGTCCGAGATAAATGAGAAATCTTTTAAAAACCAGTTTGAATCATGTGTAGAAATGTAATATATGTGTCCATGGTTTCGTACATTTTTGAAAAACATTTATACCATTCTCTGATTTAATGACTTTATCCATATTTTTATGAGCACTAACATTAGCAGAGTCACAAGCACCTGACCACAGCTAAAACTGTGAAAATCAAACATGATTAACTGTTCCTCATGATAAATAGACAGAAAGCAAAGTTTTTATTGGTATTATCACAAAGCGTTGGCGGATATTCTGTGTTATTGCTCTGCTAAACCCAACTTTTCCTAATGAGAAGTTAAAAAATAAAAGTTAGGTGGCTTTTATCTGCCGCTCGGTAACACGATTTGAAAATTTGCTCATTATGCTGCTCTGGAAATGACCATGTAAGTGTATTTATATCAGGGACAGACACAGCGAGTAATTACCTCGCCTGCAATTTACTGTCGCAAAATAATGGCACTGGAGTTTCTAATCTCGCAGAGATTTCGGCCTCATTGTCGCTCGTTGTCTAACGGGCTGGTGTCGAAGTGTTGACAGCTCGATGGATAAAGCATGCCAGAAAACTGTTGATTAAGAGCTTAAGTCGTATTTAATTGACAAACTAATTTATTTTACGTTGTTTTTCACTAATGGGTTTCTGCTGTTGTTCTCACATCCGCCTTCCATGTTCATCCCTTCTTTTCCAAATCTTTTTTCACACTTCTCTCTGTATATCTTGTTTATTTTTGTCCTGTCCTTTGGGAATGAAGAAATCTGTCCATAGCAGGCTATTTCTTCACCTACAGGCACTTTTGGCCCTGAGGGCTTTTGCAAATAAACTCTGTTTAAACACCTTTCAAACTCACCCATTTGGAGTAGTTCACCCAAAAATGAAAATTCATCATCAATATCATCATTTACTCACCCACAATATGACATATTGAAATGATCAGTGTTTATTTCACTCCTTTTATCAAAGTATTAATTAAACGTGTGAATTATGTATCGTAAGATCTGGTTTAGGAACAAGGGTAAAACAATAAAATCTATACAAATATATTTGAAAAGTATAAATGATCAAGGCTTGGTAAGGCAAAAAGAAATTACGAAGGCCTGATAAAAAGTTTTCAAGACAGTTTTATAATGTGACCTCCATTTAAACAAAAATAATACAAAGTTCTGTTAGTTTTATTTAAAAAAATCAATCCCTGGGCCTTTAAAGCGCCTACAATTAAATAAACCCACAGCTACAAACAGGGCAACACACTACAATGAAATAAATTAGTCCATTAATTCACAATCACTACAACACTGACAAGAACATTGTTCAACAACACGCTACTAGGCAAGACGTGCTCATGCTAACACCTCACTAGCGCACACTCCGAGTGGATATTACCTTCACAACAGTATGTACCCGATCAATGCCATCTGACAAACATTACAGTCGATGACAATCAAATCACAGGAAAGTAGAGCGAGACTTATCTAATTTTGCAGCTCAGTAGATGCTGAACGTTTACAGATATTTGAATTGAACAGTGGCTCATTTGCGTCTTCGATCGCAAATGCATTTGTTGCATTTTGTTAAGATGGCAGTTTATATTTGGTGATGTTTTTCCAATATGTAGGACTACAAGTTCATTCCAGAGTACTCAGAGAAATACTGTATTGCTCAGATGTTGCTCTATCATTGTCCAAGAGACTTAATGGAGATCTTAGTTATGTTTTAAGTATCAACTTTATCACATGTGTCTCCTTAAATTGCTTAGAAATAAAAATAGTCACAAATGAGATATTTGTTGGCATACATTAAAAATAAGATAGATAGACAGACAAACAAAAAGACAGAAAGACAGACAGACAAATAGATAATGATAGCATGAATGACAGATATAACGACAAAATGATAACAAACATACAAACATGTAATTTATAATTACTAAAACAAATGAAGGATCAAACTATAGATAGAATGACAGAATCATAGAATGAACGATAGATAGATATGATGACAGTTAGAATGATAAAACAAACAATGACAGTTAGAACAATCAAATGAATGAGACAAAATGACAATGATAGAAGAAACAAATGGACGACAGAATGATCGAATGAAAGAATGAACAAACGAGTAATAGAACAAACAAATAGAATGACAAAATGATCAAATGAATGAATGAATGGACGAAGAGTGAAAGACAGTTAGAATGATAGAACGAACAAACAAATGACAGATTGGGAGAATAACAGACAAAAGAATTACAATGAACAAATTAATGAACAAACACAGAACGACAGTCACAATGAAAGAATGAACAAATGACAGATAGAACAACAGATAGAATAACAGAAAAAATGAACAAACGATAGAATGAACGAATTAACGAACAATTGATACAATGACCGTTAGAATGATAGAACGAACAAACGATAGCTAGACAGAATGATAGAATGAATGAATAAACAAACAAACAATAGAATGACCAACAACAAAATGAACATGAACAAAAATGAACATGAAAGAAAATGAACAAACAAATGACAGAATGATTGAACAAACAAATGATAGATAGAATGACAAAATGATGAAATGAATGAACAGATGAACCATGATAGACAGAACAACACTTATTATAAAAAGAAGAAATAAATGACAGATAGCACAACTGTCAGACAGCACGCACGGAAGAAAGAGCAAGCAAGTGAACGAAAGATAGATAGTACAACATAATTTATTTTACAACATAACAATATAACAAACGAATGATAGAATGACAGAATTATATAATGAACAAACGTCAGAATGATTGAACAAATGAATAAAGAAGCAAAGAAACGACAGACAGAACGGCAGTTAGAATGATAAGGAACAAACGAATGATAGATAGACAGAATGGCAGTTAGAATGATAGAGCGAATGAACTACCAAATGATTGAACGTACAACCGACAGAGATGTGTGCTGTCGATGTAGGTTACCAATCTCAGCCATATTGGATCTATTGGAACTCATTCTCTCTAATTCATCTCTACACATCTGCTTTTTTTTTCCATTTCTCAGATCCATCTCTAAGACTCATGCTAAGAGTTTGTGCATTGAGTTCATTTTAATCCGAAGGTGGCAGAAAGTCTGATAAAATGTGTCTAGTAATTACCATCATCCCCACTAGCATGTGTCACCAGCTTATCTGACCTTCTCACGCTTCACTTGCTTTCCTGCATTCTTCAAAACCCCATAAGACATCCAGGATTGTGCCATGCCACGGATAATGACCAGTAAGATCCACGAACCCAGCCTCATCTGTGAATTACAATGTCTATTGGCAGTGTTATCATAAGACTTTGTCAACATCCAATTTTCTTCGTCATTCAGCAAGAGAAACAAAGTTGGATTAAGAATTGCGTTATATTATAAATTCACAGGAGGATTCTGCTTCTAAAGACTGTGATTAGCCTCAATCCAGGACTTAACTGCTCACTGGCCCACACAACCAGAAACCGTTATAAAAATGGCGCAAATTAAGACTCGCTGATTAAACGATTGCTAGTGTTGGCCCTTTGTGGTTTTTGTGAGAACATATCCGTTTGGCTTTGTTTCAATTTTAACAATTTCGATTAAGAGCGATTGTGGCCACAAAACCATTGACATAGATCACATATCTTTCCAAACCTGTAGGACTTTCTTTCTACAGGCTAATTTATAATTACTGGCCTAACAGGCTTCACATAGTTCGCCTACAAATGATGGCAAAATGCAGTGACGTTTATGTTCTGCCAATGTGTTCTTTTATTGATATTTCTCCTGTTCGTGCACATCTCTAAAATTCTTGACCTAGGAGAACTCGGCTGGTCGAAGAGCGTTGATGATTGGTTAAACTATTCGTGAGTGTGGTTTGGACTTGATGCTTTTTTTACTTACAATCATGTGTGCCAGCTGAAGAGTTGTTACATAGATTACTGTCATTAAAATGGATAACTTTGAAGCTTGTCTCTCAGAGATTGTGCGGGAGGATGCTTATTTACATGATTTGCAATACAAACTCTACAAAGACAGCACGGACACGACAAGTGAGTAAAGAGAGATTGGAGTTTTTAAAAGGGGCCGTGACAGGTTTAATAAAGCAAAGATGTGACACAGTGCTAAAACCTGCATTATTGGCTTTACTTGTGACCTGAACAGTACGATAAACACCGTGACATCACCCTAAATTAACTAATTTTAAAATGACGCCATGCTTAGTAAAAACGGCAGCTTCATTCGCAGAGGGTGCGTTTGTTCGCCCAAGAGAAAAATGTTTGGCTTCTTCCAAAGTATCAACCAGGCTTTCCATGGAACACAAAAAGAGAACATTTTAAGAATGATCTCGCTGTTTTTTTCACATGCAAACTTGAAGTCGTCATTAACGGCAAACACCATTGGTTCTCGCATGTTTCGAAACCAACCCAACACGCTACGTTTGAATAAGTGTTTTCGCAAAACCGATATGAAAACTGCAGCAGAAGAGTACGATTTTTTAGCATATAATGACTTTATTTATGATACTTTCTTGTTGTTTTGAGGAGCTTGACAGCTCGCGGTAACACTTTTTAATAATTTCTCCATTTGTGTTCAACAGAAGAAGTAACGTCAAGCGGGTTTGGATCAAAATGTAAAATGATGACAATATCTTATTTTTGGCTACAATGTTCACTCATATTCAGGTACTCACACAATTCAATTGTATTTACAGTATGAAGTGATTCGAAAATTCAAATTTCTTGACGTGGAAATGAACTTCAGTAACACAGACACAATCATCACGAAAATGCAAATGTTTGAAAAGGTTTTAAATCATTTTGGATGTGCACTCGTTTCCTTGACATTTTTTGCATGAAAATAAGCTATAATTATCATGTCACAATAACAGCAGTTGCAGCATAAAAAAAAAAGGCAAAATGAAAAACCCACTTAATTTGTTGGGAAACCGAGAAGCCCGAGCGGTATTTAAACTACTAAAATATCAATTACATCTTTAGCATTTATGATGAGATGCCCTTTCTAAAACCAGAGTTTGCTGCTCTAAACGCCTCTTCACATCTTTCACAACCTTTCACTTGAGCACATTTTAAGGTCTGTTTGAAAACAAGAACAGCAGGTACTAAGAAGGCCCTTTTTAAAACAGCAAGTATGGTTGTTAATGTGTCTATTTGAAATGCATTCGCTTGATTTAAGGCTAATCCATACACACTATGTTCGCACTCTCTACAAATAAAGAACAACTTAGTGTCGCATCACTATTTTAAAGCATTGGAGGTACAAATACCATGTACATCTCCTTTTTGTGTTCCACAGAAGAAAGTCAAACAGGATTTTAAAGAGCGTGATTTTTTTACCCTGGCAAGTGTTGCACTGTTTGCACCTTCATTCTGTAAGACTCGTTGCTGGAGGTCATCTGGTGCCAAATGTGTTGATAGATCAAATGGCTGAAAACGGATTCGTCGCATCTATTCAAACTGGCCTGTGGCGGTGGAGCTACAAAGCACAGCAGTGTCTGACCCCCTAAACTGACACCATATTGAAAGAGCCAGTGGAGAGAATGCTAAAGGACTGGATGTGGATGACGAGAGGCATGCTAGCACCGTGAAAATATCGAAACATCCTTAAAACAAATCAACTTTGATTGCAAGATACTTTTGCATATAGTTTTCCTGGCCTGTTTTACTGGTCTCATAGAATCACGTTGCTATACTTACAGTTTTGTAAAATTTGTTTTTACATGGCTTGTTGTATGTATTGTGGCAGTTTCCTAGTGAAATCTACAACAACGACTTTTATTCACTTTCACACAAAATCATGAGTAAAACGGCAAATTATCAGTTCATAAACACGTACTTTTCACCCTGTTCCTCACACAATGCTTCCTTATGACTTCTAAACACTTTTACTACAGCGCATGACGCATTTTAACGTTTGCATCACATAACCAACTAGATTTACAAGCTTGTTTAAATGTGATCAAATTGTGCGGTAGCTCAACTGATAGAGTGTTGCCCTAGTGATGTAAAGGAGCGGGGTGCGAGTCCTGAAGAGCACGCGAGTCCACATGTGAACCCAAAGAGTTATAGAAGCACCACAAAATTACGTGGTTGTGTTTTACATCCCACATTTGCTTTTTCTGACACTATCTGTTAGGTTTAGATTTCAGGTAGGGAGATCAGTTTTGTTGAATTAAACTCAATAAAGCATTAACCTAAAAAACCTCATCGGTTTAGGAGACTCACTTTTAGCGCCACACAGTGGACATTTCACCTTAGAACTGCTGCGATAAACCACATAATATAATTTTCCAAAAATGTCAGCCAACATTCCCTTTCCCTTCGAATCCAATTCAATTAAATCCAACAATCCAATGTTTATGCCAAGCTATCTTGAAAAGTATGCTGCAAATCAAATTAGCCATTCTAAGAGCTGCACCCGGAGCATCAGTGTTTTTATCCTATTCAGGATGCTCAGACACAGTCACCAGGGGATGCTGTTCTCTCCATTCTGAGTCTTTAGTCTTCAGAGCTGCTGGTGTGTTGGCAGAAAGGCAGAAGAGTCCAAAGTGTTAATTAAAGTCAGGCTCTTTGAGTTGCGCTCTGATTGTCCGCACCGCTGTGAGTGAGTCAGGCGAGACCCTCCTAAAACCTGATCCTCCACTCAAACCCCAGTGTCAAGAATATGAGTGCAAGTGTGGGAGTCAAGATGTAAACCAGAAAGTGTCCATGTGTGCACATTTATTTAAGCATTCAAAAGGTTTAAACAAAATGAAATCATGAAAATAAAAGTGGTAAAAAAAAAGTGAATAAACTATGGAAAATAGACAAAGTAAAACTTCTCTATGATAATTAGCTTTTGATTGAGTTTAAAGTAAAATCTTGTTAAATTCAAGCATTTTTATTATTTTTTTTGTATCTCTTAATTTACTGTATTATTTTTTTCACTCAAAAATATTTTAGCCTATTTTTAAGATTTATGCATTTCTATTTAATAACAGAATTCCATCAAATTGAATATGTAATGTTTAACAAATTTACATTTATTACACTTTTAATTAAGTTTTTTTATTAAATTTTATTGTATTACTTAATTCAAAACGCCCTCACAAACTAAAACACCTACAGCAATCTGTCACTTTTACAGAGCGCCCCTAGATTTCCCTTGTACCCCCTTTCAGAAACTTTTGATGCCCCCATCCTGACTGACAGTAGAGGCACTCCTAGTACAGGCCCCGTTTTCCAAGCTTAACCTGTTAACATACATAAACACAAATCAAGGCACCATTGTTCAAAGGTGTACCAAAATGCAAGAGAAAAAGTGCAAGAAGTCATGTTTACCAGCAATAGTTAAACAATCAGGTATTGGAGACAGAACACCCAAATCTTAGAGTAAGCAAACAGCATGTTTACTTACAGGTAAAGCAATCTGCTCTTCTGCTTTGACATCAATGCAGTTTGTGTACATTTGTGAAAGGACTTAAAATCGAAGCTAAAGACCAGAATCATACTACTCGAGTGCAAATCTACACTGTTAAAATCTACTTGTCAGTTGGATGTCTGAACGATTAGTCAACTAATTGACTATTCGATTAGTCATGTTTCATAAGGGATTTTAACATATATGCAATCTTACATTCAAATCAGCTAGATAAAGCGGGACCAAATGCAACAGAACTGAAGCTAAAGACTAGACATATACTATAGGAGTGCAACTCAATATATTGTCAAAATCGACTTATAAGAACGATTAGTCATCTAATCGACTATTCGATTAGTCATGTTTCAAAGAGGACATTAACATATGCGCAATTTAGCATTCAAAAGAACTAGATAAAGTGGGACCAAAAGCAACAGAACGGAAGCTAAAGACCAGAAACATACTATATGAGTGCAAATCAACATATTGACAAAATCGACTTGTCAGTTAGTTCTCTGAACGATTAGTCAACTAATTGACTATTCGATTAGTCATGTTTCATAAGGGATTTTAACATATATGCAATCTTACATTCAAATCAGCTAGATAAAGCGGGACCAAATGCAACAGAACTGAAGCTAAAGACTAGACATATACTGTAGGAGTGCAACTCAATATATTCTCAAAATCGACCTATAAGAATGATTAGTCATCTAATTGACTATTCGATTAGTCACGTTTCATAGGGGACATTAACATATACGCAATCTAGCATTCAAAACAGCTAGATAAATCGGGACGAAATGCAACAGAAATGATACTAAAGACCAGAAACATACTAAATGAGTGCAAATCAACATATTGACAAAATCAACTTGTCAGTTAGTTCTCTGAACGATTAGTCAACTAATTGACTATTCGATTAGTCATGTTTCATAGGGGACATATTCACAATTTTGCATTTAAAGCAGCTACATAAGGCAGGACGGAATGCAATAGAATGCTGTGATCTCGAGACATGTTTTGAACTATTTTTAACTTAACACACTATATTAAAAATGTAACGCTCGTACTGGGATGCTTAAAATCAGCATGAAACACAATGCAATGGCCAAAGACATCCATCTGAATCTGCATGGCTGTAACTGCAGTGCTTTAAAAGGGTTGAAAATGCAAAATTTCTGAGAGGTTTTCACTGTGCAGATGGTCTAAAAGCTGAAGCAGCAGTCACACTTCACCTTGCACTCCAATCACTCCCGCTCAAATGCATCCGAACGCAGAAGACCAGAAACTCAAGGTCAAGCTTTGGTAAACTCTGATGACAAGAAGACGTGTAACCAATAGAACTCTTGGCTCAATTCAAAGATTCATATTTGAATAAATATAATGATAAACTTCTTAAAGAAATTATTCTCTACTCAAAGCTTTGGTGTTCCTATCACATATTTCAGGAATCAAGCCATGCAGGAAGAGGTCAAAGTTTTTGTGGACTTGATGTCAGGTCAGCTGCTGTAAGGTGGCTCTATGCACAAGTCTCTAAATGTTTGCCAGTAGGAACACGTTGAGTCAAATCAGATCCTCAAGGGGCAAAAGATCATGTTGTGGATGTTTGTGAATGGATGGGTTTGGAAAACACAGTATCATGTATTTACTGCATTTATGATGCTCTCAGTACTCTGATATTCATAACCTATAAATAATGCAGAGGACTAATCTTAACATTATACAGTGTGAAATACTGCGTGTGTGTGTTTTTGCATCTAAGCGTGAAATAGTGACTGACAAAGCTCCTCAACTTCTCTTTTATCTTTCAGTAAAGTGCACATACAGTTTCTCACGTATTCAGACAAATAAACAAACAGCAGAAATCTGCAGAGCATCACTAATACACTCGCAATAAATGCAACAGTCCTCGACTAATTTGAAATAAACGCAAACCAGATGCGTTTGAGTTTATTTTTATTGTTTATGAAGCCACTTCTAAATAATTGGCTGATGTGATTCAATCAGGTCATTATATGTATTTTACTGTATATGTTATATATATTATAATATTATTTATTTTATTAATTATAATATTAGGAATCATTTCATTTCAATAATGAAATGGGCATGTGATGTCTAAGTGCACATAATCACTCATATTAATAAACGACCTCACAAATGAGACATCTGCTTAGCTATTACAACCGAGAATAATCGTTATCTTGAACTCATTTGTAGCACTATTGATTCCCAACATTGTGTTTTCTGATGTCACCTGCTCGTCGTTCGCACTGGACTTTCGCAGAATGTAAAACGGCTTCAGATGGAGTGAGTCGCTAATCAGAAGCTAAAGGAAAGCAATTTAATCAAGAAGGTGACCTCGCCTAGCTCCACACACTGCTTCAATAATGCATATTTTACAGAAAGGTGAAGTTGTTGATCGTTTAACCGGTTTGACCCCAATTATTCTCGTAGATGTGGCACAGAACCATGTAACGAATTGTAATCCACATCACATGCATGACTCGTGTAATCTTTGCTAACTCCTTTTTTCCCTCTCATTCGAGCTCAGCAGATTCTGTAATTTATTTTACTTCAGTCGCTGACAGCAGACCCCACAGACACACAAACGGCCTTCAGATATGTGCAGACACAAATGCAAAGAAGTGAATTCCAGTCGCAAAGACTAATGGTCATTAGTCAGCAGAAAATAACCCAATCAAAGCGGCCTGTCTGCGGGCTGCGCTTGACAAATATGAGCTAAACGCAGACCGCCAGTGCAGTAATCATCGTAGACTCTATTCCTGCGCTGCTTTTCTGCCCCCCTTTTCTAGCAGCATGTTCTTATTGAGTATATGTTTAGGCAATGTCTGCAAGGATGACGCATTACTGTCAACATCAACATCTTTAACTGAGGCGCATTTATTAACATGTAAACATGCTGATACAATTGAAAGCAGTCTAGAAGCTCTATGGAAACAACACTTTTCACAGAGTCAGGGATAAATGTGTGTCGCAAATGTGGGTGTGAAGGCATCAAAGTATGAAATATGGCAGATATAGTCAGAATAGTATGTAAGTATGCTATTGTGAACACAGTCCAAGTGTGGCCAAGTGCATATTCCCTGCAGACTATTAATGAAAATGGTGTGAGTTAGCATAAACAGCTGCAAGCGTCTCTAATGTCACACTATATACCAGACACGCTGTTGAGCCGGCGTTCGAGGTCTCAGGTTGCAGGCGAGGTGTCTATTTTTCCATTAAATTGTGGTCTTCACTGCCAGACAGCTGCTGTAGCATTGCTGGCTGCTTGGATGAGCTCTTTGAAGATAGCAACAAACCTATTTTCCAACCCTACCTTTAGCCTGATATCTGGCTAACGCTCATGCTGTTCAGCTGTAATTTTGGGGCTTTTTGAAGAGGTGGATTAGAGACGGTGTTTGTGTATGGGTTTATGTATAGGATTTTCGCTTTGCTAAAGAGAATTCGGTTCAATAGTGTTTAGCATGGTAATCTTTTAAGCCACTAAGCGTAGCGGCGTTGAGGAGTTAATTAGCAACACTTTGGTAGCTTTATTGGTCACGCTGGGTTCACTGGTCATGTTGCTAGGCTAACGACAAATACTCTAATAAGGCTAGAAACTACAACGAACAAACGTCAAAACAATTATTTAACTATTTTATTGGCAGAGCAAAAATTTACAGAATAATTAGCCATACTGTGTCTAAAATGTAGGTTAGTTGATATTAACTTAATGTTGACAGAACTGTTACAAAAAATATAAAAATCGCAATCGTGCATTGTGCTAATATTCAATAAATTATCATTTCTCAAAGGAGACAAAGGAGCTTGTGGTGGACTTCAGAAGAAAAGACAGAGAACACAGTCCCATCACCATCAATGGAGCACCAGTGGAGAGAGTCAGCAGCTTCAAGTTCCTGGGTGTCCACATCACTGAGGAACTCACATGGTCCATCCACACTGAAGTCATTGTGAAGAAGGCTCATCAGCGCCTCTTCTTCCTGAGACGGCTGAGGAAGTTTGGAATAAACCGCCACATCCTCACACGGTTCTACACCTGCACTGTGGAGAGCATCCTGACTGGCTGTATCTCTGCCTGGTACGGCAATAGCACTGCCCACAACCGCAAAGCACTGCAAAGGGTGGTGCGAACTGCCAGACACATCATCGGAGGTGAGCTTCCCTCCCTCCAGGAAATATATACAAGGCGGTGTGTGAAAAAAGCTCGGAGGATCATCAAAGACTCCAGCCACCCGAGCCATGGGCTGTTCTCACTGCTACCATCAGGTAGGCGGTATCGCAGCATCAGGACCCGCACCAGCCGACTCCATGACAGCTTCTTCCCCCAAGCAATCAGACTTTTGAACTCTTGATCTCCCACGATCAAATACATCAGCACTGCACTTTATTACTCTTACTCTTATATCTCACACCGGACTGTCATAAATTATATTATTATTATTATATTATGTCTCTCTTAACAACTGACTATCAACCGACAGCCTGAATGTCAATACAGTACAATACTGTACATTCTATATATATATACTTATATATATATATATATATATATATATATATATATATATATATTTATTGAATAATGTGTATCTATATAGTGCGTATTGTATACTGTACAGTGTATGTTATTATTTGTATATTGTTGAGTGTAATTATGTGTATATCAGATGTTTAAATTGTGTTGTGTTAATCTGATGTTATTGTAAATTGGTATATGTCTCATCACTGTCACGATTGCTATGTTGATCGGAACTGCACCCAAGAATTTCACACACCATTGCACTTGTGTATATGGCTGTGTGACAATAAAGTGATTTGATTTGATTTGATTTTGATTTGATTTGATTTCTTTCAACCATTCTGGAATAGATTTCTCTGTGAAGGAAACATGCGATTTAGTTGGCCAAAAGATGGCGTCTAACGGGGCCGTTCAGACCAAATGCGTATCAAATAACACAAAACATAACATCAAAAAAATTATCATGCTCTTGCGCGAGGTGCTGAGAAAACATTGATGGCGCGACAGTCAAAGACGTCCTTCTGGTGCATGATTACATAGAACATTTTTTGAAAAACAGCACAGACTGACATAAAAAAGCCGTTCAGAGTGAACGGCCCCTCAGAAGGTATCTGTAGGAATAGCCTTAGTGTCTGTAATGCACCTAGAGCTGGGTTTCCATCTATATTTTTTACACAAAATTGTTTTTTTTTGGGGGGGGGGGGGGATAATCACATAAAAAATGCTGAAAGGAAACACCAAGATGTGAATAAAATGTCTAAAATGCACATAAAATAATTTACGTTTGCTGGAGGTGGATAAATTGCTTTATTTAATAAGAAGACATGGGCATAAACTATGATGGAAACACATTTACTGAATATATTCCAATAGAATTTATATAGCAATATACATGGACATTAAATAAGTTACGTCCCTCAACAAGCCATGTGAACATATAATTTGCTCAGTGAATATCATCAATAGCATCTGAAATATTGCTCCCAAATATAAGGCATCTGCCGCTGAATGCTAGTGAACATGAAGTTCATCAAAGCGGTTTGTCCGGGCACTCTAAAACGCAATTCATTACATTTTATAAAAGAGCCAAAGCGGCTTCAACTTTCATGTTAATATCCACTTCACACCAGTTTCCCCAGAAGTGCTATTTTGCTCTCTCAAACACACAGAATGGAAATGCTGTGTTATTTGCAAAATGCTTTCACGATATTCTGTTTTCTGCACATTAAATAGGCTAAATTCATAACTTGGTTGGAAACATGATTTATGATGCATTCTAATGCTTTTTAGGAAGGCAGCCGACTAGTTTTTGGAAGTTATTTAAGTACCTGTGTGCTTTAGCATGGTGTCCGTTAGCCAAAGTGTCTGGTCCAATTCGGCATGTCTAAACCGTGCAATTCAACGCATTGTCAAACATCCCTCCACCACCAGCAGCCGCAGCAGTGGACATCAGCTGCCCAGAATTACTATAGAGGCCCCTGAGGCCCAAAACACTCACCGTAATGAGCTGTGACAGCTGTGAGCGCACGACCGTTGGTCCCGAGCCCTTCCCACCAAGACCTGCAAACAATCTTCCCACTCACAGCGTGGCACAGAAGAGAGGGGAAGAAAACGTCAATCCCTTCAAGGAGACAAGCTGTGGGACATCAGCTCTGGTGTGAAACACACACATACACACTCACACATTGTGCTCGAAGGTTCCCTGTAGCACCGGCCCCATGCTGCAACCACAAGCCTGATCTCCAGCATTCCTTGTACTCCTGCTGCCATCAGGACTTGTTTCCAAATATCACCTAATATCAGCAGCTTGGGCAGACATCCACCACAATTTTCATTGCATCTGTTTTTTTCCGTGTTCTTTTCAGTGCACTGCTATCAGCACTTTCCTTTCATCTTGCCAAACGCCCATGTTTTTAACTGACTGTACCTGTGTCTCTCTTTCAGGGTCTGTGTGAAGATCTGGGTGAGTCTGACTATGTTGTGGTCAGCATCTTGTTATCACTTTAATACAGCTGCGCACACCCACACACCCACACACCTACACACACACACACACACACACACGTTCGTCCCTAAAACGCTCTTGTGAGTGGAACTACTTTCATCCGCCACGGATTCAGCGTCTTGCTCTGATACAGCGCATGTCTTCGTTCCTAGTCCGAAAACGTCACTTTAGAACTAGCAACAGAGGATAGTGAGGCTTGTGCTGCTTTACTGGAGCATTTACTGGAGTAACAAGTTAGTGCGTTTGTGCGCATGCGTATGTATGTGTGTGAGCGTGTGTAAGTGCAGGGGAGAGGAGGGAGCTTTTCAACCGAAATGGAAATAAATGTAGGATATTGTAGACATTTTTTGACGTTCTCAACCAATTTACTTTAACCAATGTCTTTGTTTATATGGTTATTTTGCTGTGGTAGCATGTTCGGTGTGTGTGTGTGTGGGTGAGATGAGAGCGAAAGAGAGAGAGAGAAAGAGAGGGAGCTCAAGGACACATTTCAATCGGGGGCTAGGGTTAGAAAATTGAAATAAATTTAGGATATTATAGACATAGTTTGTCATTCTTATCCTATGTAATTAACCAGTGTTTTTGTTTTAATTGGTTATTTTGTTGTGGTAACCTATAGGACTTTTTGAAATAACCGAAATAATTTGTTGAAGTGATATGAAACCGTTATGCGGTCAAGACCAGGAACTACTTCATAGCCGTGCATTTACTTGAAAAATAATTGCACACCTTAGAACGTCCGTCAACCAATCAGAATCAAGCATTCAACAGACCCATGGTATAAATAATTATTAATATTATAACATATATTAATCCTTGTTAATAATTAATAAAAACATTTATACAAATATTTGGTACTATTAAATACTTTATTCACATTTAATAAGTGTACATTATAAGATAATATTCAAATGTAATAACTGTAATGCTTTGTAGCAATCAACATTAATATAGAATGTAGTGTATTCAGTATATCGGCTGTTTTTACATCTTCAGTCTGGCTCATCCACTCAGATTTGAGTCTCAACTGTCCCTTTCAACATTAACAGAACAGAAACCCAGGGTCCCCACTTTCCAATTGTGCTTAAAAAATAAAAGCGAGAGCAAAAAAAGGAGAATATTATAAAGAAGGAAAAAAGTTTGCTCAGTTCACTCAAAGTTTGCCATACGGAGCAGCGTGCATCCATGTCAAACCGCATTAAGTGGAAAATTAGGTGGCGGGTTTTTCATGGCATTTCATCAGCCATCGTATTAAAAATATACATGGCATGAGCAAAGAGATTTCCAGTCGGTCACTTTGAATTTCACGTTAAAAGATCTAAAGATGAAGTCAAAGCTGCAAAATGAGAATAATTTGGGAAAACGGCAAAAAAATTATATCTGCACAAACAGTTGCATAGAGTTCACTGACAGAAACAAAATCACGACAAACTGTAGGAGCAAACTTGCTGTTGTCAGAAGACACACTTCCTCTGCTCACTTCCATCTGTTCAGGCAGACCGTCGCTCTTCGGCCGCCACGAGACACTCTGAGATTCTCTGGCACTTGTCTATCTCTCCACATTCCCTTCAGAATGAGCCAGTTCTCCACGCTCCAGAGGAATTCCTGATAAAACTCCCCAGAAGCATCGACGGCAAGGACAGAAAGAAACACGGTGCACATGGTGTATAAGAGTGCAGCCATCACGTCTGGTCTCTCACGGACAGAAACCAACCTGAGAATGAAACTAATTAAAAAACATCTTCATTCACTACCTCACACATCCTCTTCAATTTAACCACCCTCTTAAAGTCCTCCAGGTGTCCAACCACTGAAGATCTGATGTTTTGAATGCTAATCAGTGTTTGGGAAGCTACTTTGAAGCTGTGGCATGCCAAGTTACCCATAATTTAAAGTAATTAAACTACATTCAAGCTATATATTCAATTTGATATCTACATTACAAGTTACTATCAACAAATCCCCAAATACTTTGAAGCAATTTAACGAGGCAAAATGTTTTATAATACAGTATATAACTATTCTTTGATATAATTTATTATTTAATGAAACAATAATTTTTCCGATACAAAAAAACAAGGTTTGGAATAAATGTAAAGAATTATGGTGTCAGCCGACAGCATTAAACTTTCTAAGGGGCCGTTAAGACAGAATGCGTTCTTGCACTAAAAAAGCTAGATACAATGCAACGCATTTAATAAACCGCAGGTCGCGCTTTTAAAGTTGCCTAACGTGGTGTCTGCACTGTTTTTCCATAATTTTTCTATGTAAACGTGCGCTAGATGGATATCTCTGACCGATGCGCTGCAGGTGACTTGAGAAGCACTTTAAAAGTTGCTGTTCTTTTTTACATGAACGTGTGTCTAAAAAGTTGGCGTGACACTGAAAAAAAAGTGCCGTAACAGTTAACGGTATCCATCTAGCGCATGTCTACATAGAAACACAAAGTGTTGGGGGTAACGACCCTTAAGAGAGCATGTTTAATTATTTCATGCTTACACAATACAATGTGACATGAAAACTTTTTTTGACATACATTTTTGATGATACATTGCTATTCGATAAAAAAAGTAGAATTTTATAGAATTTTTAAAGGTTTGTAGCATCACTAGTATAGACACAAACAGGCCGTCTTTACAGTGGACAAAAAACTATGGAAAACGTGCTGTAAAACGTATACACGACTTAGGACCTTAACACAGTATGACAGACTTGACTTGTGTCCCTCATAATCTCATTTTCAATGAAACTCTGTCTTGTTGTCATTTGATAACATGTGGCACAGATGGTGATATAACTCTACAATTATAGAGCCAATTTATGCGTCTAGACCTTTATTCCCACTCCAAGTGCCCGCCGCACAGCCCTACAGTATACGTTCCTCAATACTTAAAAAGCAATAAGTCATGGCTACAATCCTTCAAATGAGAGTCATTGTACAGGGGTCCAATAGCACACACATTTGAGAGTCAAGGATGGGTAAAAATAGCTCGAAGCTGAAATGAAGATGTATCTGTAGCAGATAAATGTGTGGGTCATGTATAACCCACGGAGCGGCGAGGAGTCCGCGCCACGTGTAATCGGGTTGTTTTGAGAATATGAGGTTATTGAACAAAGCTTTAACTTCTTGGGCCCTTTGAAAGAGGATGGGGACATTGCTCTTGTTGCGAAATGAAAAAGAACTTTGGGAGGGTTTAGATGAGTTCTCAAATGGACAGTGTCACTTGAAATACAGAGTAGCTCCAGGATATTCTGGAAGCAAAATGTAGAGGGATTGTTCATTGGGAGACCAATCCAAAATATGTGGGCAACCTTGTGCAATCGACTTTGTGTTAAACTAGTCGAGAAGGTTCCAAAACAATTTAAAGTAATCACTTTAAAGTCAGCATGAAATTAAAATTGACCCAATTTACATGATTATATTGTGTACGATAATTGTCGAAATAATCCAAGCAGGCTGATTTTAACGACCCAATTCTGCAACGTCTTTGCAAATCTTAGAGACATGCTGTTTTTTGAATTGCCAAAAACAAAAGAAAAGTTTTAGATACAAATGTATGGATTTAAAGAGTGCAAAGTCATATCTGTCTGCATTACAAAAGATCTTGATTATTTTTAGTGGTGTCTAATTTAGGATTTTTCAGGACACTTTCAGGTTTCTCATGTGAGAGTAAGTAACCTCAGAGCTTTCGAAATGGGATACTGTTGTCACTTAAGTCAAAACAAGAGCTGAACAGGGTTTTAACAAAGATAAGTTCTTGTTGCTGTGATTGTAGGCCTGCAGTTTCAAGAGGCCTAAAGCTAACTACAGCAATTACAAGATAACCAACTGAACAGCCCGTGGGTATTCACACTACATGTACTGTACACACACACAACTGAACACACACATACACACAAATACGTAACTGTACACCAGACATGATGTGAAAGCTATGCCAGAATTATGTGCTCCACCGCTCCCTCTCTTGCATCGCTTTCATGTTTTAATAACTTTCACTTTTTCCTCAGACATCTGATTTTTACTCAATTATTTCCTCTTTGCCTCTTTTATCCTCTGGGATAAAATGCGAGGCATTGGCAGGAAGTCGGGAGGGAATGAGGGATATGATGATGGCGGCGGTCTGGTGCAATCTAGCGTACTTTAATGTAAAATACACAGACGAGTTCTTCCCCAGTGACACACACAGGGGAGGATGATAGAATCACTGAGCAACACAAACCCAACAGACCTGCAGACAGCAGAACTACAGATGCAGTGGACTGATCCAGAACATTCTGTGGATCACTGACACTGTGACCTGACACAGCAATCATCCAGTTCCAGTGACATCAATAACATTCATTAGATGGACCAGATCTTTTGTAAAAGCATAATAGAATAGAATATAACACAATAAAATAGAATAGAATATGCATTAGACCAGAACACACTAGAATACAGTTGAGTTGAATAGAACAGAACAGAATAGAGTTGAACTGAACAGACAATAACTGAAAATAATGGAAAATAATGGGATACAATAGAATAGAATAGAATGGAAAATAACATGATAGAATAGAATAGAACACAATAGTATAGAACAGAGCAGAACACTATAGAATTGTATAGACTAACAGATTAGAATAGAACAGAACAAAATAGAATTTAATAATATATGCTTTAGAATAGAACACACTAAAATAGAGTAGAAAAGATCAGAACAGAGTTAAACAAAACAGACAGGCCATAACTGAAAAGAGAGTAATAGAATAAAACAGAATAGAATAGAACAGAGTAGAGCAGAAAACAATAGAATTGATTAGAGTAGAATTGAACAGAACAGAGTTGAACATAACAGAACATAATTGAGGAGAATAGAATAGAATAGAACACAATAAAATGGAATAGAATATGCAATAGATCAGAACACACTAGAATACAGTTGACTTGAATAGAATAGAACAGAGTTGAACTGAAGAGATCATAACTGAAAAGAATGGAAAATAATGTGATAAAATAGAATAGAATGGAAAAGATTGTGATAGAATAGAACAGAATAGTATAGAACAGAGCAGAACACTAGAATTGTATAGACTAACAGACTAGAATAGAACAGAACAAAATAGAATTTAATAGTATATGCTTTAGAATAGAACACACTATAATAGAGTAGAAAATATCAGAACAGAGTTAAACAAAACAGACAGGCCATAACTGAAAAGAGAGTAATAGAACAGAATAGAACAGAGTGGGACAGAACAATAGAATATAATTATATAGAACAGAGTAGAATAGAATAGAACAGAGAACAGCAGAAAACAATAGAATTGATTAGAGTAGAATGGAACAGAATGGAGTTGAACATAACATAATAGAACTGAGTGGAACAGAACAACAGCGAAAAACAGAATAAAGCATAATAGAACACAACAGAGTAGAGCAGAACACAATAGAATTTAATCTACCATAACAAACTAGATTAGAACAGAACAGAACAACAGAACCAGATAATATAGAATATAGTAGAATAAAACAGAGTTGAACAGAACAAAATAGTATTGAATAGAATAGACTAGAAATTTTAATTAAAGTAAATAATAGAATATAATAAATATTGTATCTAGTCATTAGTCATTGAATCTAATTGTAATCAGTGCAAGCAGCAGCTCGCAATGTAATTACAAAAATGTTTAAAAAACTGAATTGAATAGAAATTAAAGTTGGGGTTAAAAGTAGGGTTTGTTTGTGTGTGTGGGCGGAGGGTATGTGACCTTCAACAAGAACAAACAAGCAATTCAATAATGACAATAAACTGATTTACACTTAGATTCAATTATATTGATCTGTGAGTGTCTGGAGAAATGATTGTTATTAATATTGAATATATATTGGTTATAATTGTTTTGGTGGACAGTTTTTCTATTATTCATCATAAATGTTAACTCCAGTCACAGACACAAACAGCATGATCAGTCTAGAGAAGTGTTTCCCTTAAATAACAAGCGTGATTTAATAATACAAGAACAATTCAGCTGTGAGCATAATAATCCGTGTATCATTCATTCTTTTCATATTCATTTAAGAATTCAAAATCAGAAAAACAACTTGTTATTTCATTTATCATTTACAAAACCAATATTAAAAAACAAATAACGACTTGTTTTTCGTACTTTCGATTTTATGCTCAATTTAAAAATAGGAAATTGGAAAAATGGACACAGTACACTGTGTTTTGATAATTTGATTCCATCTAAAAAGAAACTAAAAGATTTGTAAAAGTTAAATGTGGGTGGTCCTGAAACGCTTTTTTTTATTGGTCAACCTGCAATGCGTCTGTTCTTCCTCAGAGCCGTGAGACAAAATAAGAGTTCACTGCGGTTAAATTGTTCAGATGAATTTGTCTCAGTTAATATTACTGAAATAACAAAAATAACCATAAATCCACAAGACTATAGAGGCACAGCTCTACACAGTAAAGAAATAGGCTTACTTTTGTTAGAGCGAGCGAGCACAGGGTGCTTGGATGTGAGCGACTTGCTCATGAAGTTCATGAATGCTCGTCTCTCAAAAGCTCGACCAGTGAATTTAAAATCACCATTTAAACATAGCCTTCAGATTTCTCCAATAATAAGGTACACAATACTGTCGCGTAGTAGCCTCCTATTCTACGCCCCAGTATAATAGGCTACCCATATTCCCATTTAAAAATAAAGGATGGTCAGAATGATCTGAGCTTAGCTCCTCAATTCATAGTCCTATCCGCTGATATGTAAATAGTTATTGTCTTATATTAAAGCTACACTATGTAACTTTTGAACAACAACTGAAAGTGTGTAGGCACCTATTGTAATCGTTAGTGTTCTTTTTATTCTTCTTCTTCTTCTTCTTCTTCTGCCATTGAGTCAATGGCAGCCCATAGAACCGTATACGGGAAAATTTTGAAATTTGGCACACAGATAGAGGACAGTCTGAAAATGAACTGGAGAAAACTTGGAGACTCTAACTCAAACCCTCTAGCACCACCAACTGCCCAAAGTTTCACACATGTTTATGCTAATAACTTTTGAACCATAAGTGAATTCAAGTTGTTTAGTCAAACGGTTCTCAAATAACACGCGGGAAAATTCGACATAGAGCACATCAAATTGGATGTGAGGCTATATCTCCACAACGCTTTAGCATATTTACACCAAGCTTGGTGTGTGTTATGACAACCATGGCCTGAGGGTACCTGCACAGTTTCGGCACAGCGCCATCTAGTGGTCATGAGCTTATAACTTCTGAATGGTTTCACCTAAAATCACAAAATCTGGTCTTGTTAGATTCTGTGCGGGATGCCGAGCTGAATGATATCAAATTTTCCTATGTTGGTCATTTTGGGCATCACCCATTTTGAATTTTGTTGTAAAATGCTTTATTTTTCAAACGCATTGACATATTGTTACGAAACTTGTTGTGTCATTGGCACAATGCCCTGGAGGTACTCAAAATGTTTTGGGAGAGCGCCACCTTCTGGTCAAAAGTTATATGAAATTTTCATAAAATGCTAATAACCTTTGATTACTTTGTGCTATTGTCATGAGATCAGTCTTAATAGATTCTGTGGGTCATGCCGAGGACGGGGATACCAATTATGCCATGATTGATTGAACTTCACTTTGAAATCCTTTAAAAACCTACATTTTAGAACTCCTCCAATTTTCCAGTTTCCTATTTTTAACTGGAGTAGAAAATCGGAAGTATGAAAAACAACTCGTTAATTGTTTTTTTAATATTGGTTTTGTAAATGATTAATGAAATAACAAGTCGCTTTTTGTTTTTCTGATTTTAGATTCTTGAATATGAAAAGAACGAATGATACACAGATTCGTAATGACTACTGCTAGAGAAAGGTCACCCTGACATGTTACCTTCCCTGAGAAAGAGACAACTGACACAATAATACCAGAGAGAGAGAGAGAGAGAGAGAGAGAGAGAGAGACAGAGAGAGAGAGAGAGACAAAGAGATAGAGAGAGAGAGAGAGAGAGAGAGAGTTGTAGATCTCATTTGTGGTATTCACGGGGATGTTATCACTATTATTTTTACTCTAGTCTCTCTGCTTCTTTAAGTAAGTGATTTTCTGCATCTTTCCCTGTGAACTGGGTTTCTAAAACCCCTGCATTAACAGAAAGTGTCCCGCGCATGCTAACGATGTTAGCGCACTATAAAGATGCTAGTAAATCTGGTTTTAAAGTGCTGCGGTCAGCGTATAGCGCTCCCATGATCCCTCGCCTGTTTCCCACAGGTTACGCCTCATATGTATCTTTTCAAAGCCGCCAGTTTCTAACGGCATTCTCCTCGCCGCACTGGAATCGCATGGCTAACAGTGAGGATATCCTGATGTTTGAGAGAGTTTCAGACCAATTAACAGAACTGTTACTTGCAATATAGTGTCACTGCAACATTGCTACCCAAACATACATTTGTTGATGCTTTGTGTTTTTCTGCTCTGAAACTTTCAAACACTGTTGTTGCAAATTCTGCTGATTTAAATATATCAACAAGGTTACGTTATCTAGCTGTTTCACATAATTGAGTTCAAATAAGTTACAATGAGTTTTATGAACCAATTGGGAATCTGCTAAACTACATATTTTCAAAGTCGACTAGTCGATAGGCTGTCTGAACGAGCTAGACGACTAAATCGGTCTTAAGGATATTTAGGCTGGTTTGGGGTTTATCTGACATCGATTGGGCGCGTTCACATAAAACACATTCTAATGTTCAAAAACAGCTAGATGGAGGACAACAGAATATTAAAAAATGCAACGTCTTGAGGCATGTTTTTAAAAGTTGGATTATTTTTTATTTGTCATTGCCTCTTAAAAACAATGCTTATGGAGGTATACACAAAAACAGCGCAAGATCCAACACAAAGGTCAAAAACGTAAATCTGAATGCATATTACTCATGCGGCAGTTCTTTAAATCTTAAAATAGAGTGTATTTTTATCCGGCTACACCATAAAAATAAGAATAAAATTCTTCTGAACTATTTTTGAAATTATTTTCTTCTTTAAAAAGATAATAATTTGTAGCCCAAAGAAACTTTTAAAGAAGTGTCTTATCTTTTCGAAAACATAAAAAAAACAAAAAACCATTTATATATATATATATTTATTTTTTTTGCTGTAGAAAATATTGGCAGGGCAAGTAGAAACATGAACTACAGGCCTAACCAAACAAATCCTTATTGTCGAGTCTGAGCAGCATATATGAGCAGCTGAGAAGGGAGTTCATGCAATCGTGGATCCCACAGACAGATATCTGTGATCACAGCAGGAAAATGCACTAGCAACACAGACACATCACTCACACATCTATCCGAGCAGAACTGCTCCCTGGAGACAAGACAAACAGCTAACAGGAAATTCATTCCAGTAAATAAGGCCTCTATGGAATATTTCAATATGACAATATCTTAAATAGCTCTCAGATCAATAACGCTTTAATGCACCAGTGAATAAAAGGTGTTTACGGTAAGCGCACTTCAGTGGCAAATAATTCTGCATGATGATATTCATTTTGCTATATGACACTTTATTTCCAGAGGAAGTCATTTCAAACATGTCAGTAGCCTGTGTTATCTATGTATGTCACTTCCTGAAAGTCCTGTGATATAATTTATCTCATCTTGAGAGAAATCTGGCCTCGGTCACAAAGGACATAAGAATTTACACTGAGCACTGAGAAATTAAAACATGTCTGCATGTCATTTATCTCAAAACTCGAGACTCAAGATTACTGACGTATCAACAGAGCGCAACAGTCGGGTAATGGAAGTAAAAATCCCAATTATTTTCTTCATAAGCAAATTTATTTTTTATGTTAACTTATAAACATTTACAGAAAGATCTACAGTGAGCTTCGAGGTTATAAATGTTATATGCTTCCGCTGAAGTCATTAGTCCATGTTATTTCAATGTTATTTAATTGTTTCAAAATTCCTTAGTGAATTCCTGGTGAAGAACTACACTACCCATGATCCTGAAGAGAAAGATCCACCAACCAGAGACTTGCGGCCATCAAAGCGCACCAGAAGAGCTCTGCAGCAACCGCCCACTCACAAAATTATGAAATGATTTAAAAATATAAGTAATGAATGCCCCTTTATTATTATGAATTTCCTGATTTTTAACATAAAGATGACTTTATTCTCAAGAATCAGCGATGAATGTCAACTAAGTTGTAAAGCAACAAATGTGAATTTTGCTCCAAAGAAAGACACAAATACTGAAGGGCTCAAGTGCTCTGAAGAAATAGCAATAATTGATCATGAAAAAACATGATCAACTTTTATTAGTAGAAAAATGTATAGACAACCATCACGCAAATGACTAAACATTTAACGCCAATCACAGTTCAGGAACAACTATGCATAAATTAAACATATTTGCAAAGCTATAAAAGTACATTTTGCTCCAGGGATGGGCACAAATGTCAAAATGGGGCCCCCATTTTTAATGTTGTGATTGGTTACAGCTTAATTTTGAGTGGTAAGGTTAGTCTGGGACAGTTTCCGACAATCTAAAGAGGGAATTAGACAACATTTCTACAGAGCGCAATCTGGCAAAAGCACAATGGAATGGACAAGAATGCAGAGGTCTTGAGATGCATTTTTAAAAGTTGAACTACATTTTATTTGTCACACCATCTTAAAAAACATTGCACTCATTCTGTAAAAACAGCGAAACACAATGCAACGGCCAAAGACATCTGTCTAACCAACAATTATAAAATGACATTAAGATAAGTTGGCGAAACACCAACCTTTGATTTGAGTCATCAAAATGCACATTGCTAGGTTCATTTATTAAGTTACACTGTCTCAATGTCATGTATAATTTTACAAATGTGTTTGAAATGAGAACTCTTAATGTATTATGCATATTTAAGGCTCATAAAACGTAAATCAGTGTAATTACTGACTGTTGTTCATATGGGAACATTCGCAGAGTTTTTATTAAATTTTTTTTTATTATTTATTTATTTATTTATTTTGTAATAAAGGCTTTTGAAATAAAATAAATATGTAATAAAAATAGTATTATTTTGTTTCCTATGTAACCAGGACAAATTTTGGAGTTCACAAACAGAATTCAGGACAGAGTAGGAAACACTGTGTTATATAAACACATTCGTCCTAATTGCTGCATCTTCCCAAACCATCAGTACTGCCAATTACCCCATTCTTCAATCACAACTCTACTTCCCTTCTTGTTTTCCATGTTTTTCTCAAAATCATGTGACCCAGAGGCGGTTTGGATGTGCAGTAATGGCCTCATTCTCTCGCAATCATCAGACCGCCTAGAAAAACACAGCAGCTATTTTGACAAAACCCGAGTTTCACAGAGAAATTACAACTGAAATAAGACTGTAAAAGATTGAAGTGGTGTAGCACACATTCTCCAGACCAATGCACTCAAATAAGAGACAACTCCATGCCGATGACTCTAGCATACACAACAACCATGGTGTCAACACAATCACACACATACACAAAGCCTAAGAGAAGATAGCACAATCTCCACGCCATTAGAGGTCACTTCAATTACCATCAGAGGAGACAAGAACGAGATGAGAGAAACCCCTGAATGACATCATCATCTTCCTCATGACTCATTTTAATGAGGCTCAGTGCTGAGAGCAGTAATGACAAAGCATTTTCAAAGCCATTACAATGACAATATAAAGTGCATTCAGAAAGAATTCCGACCCCTTCATTTTTTTCACATTTTGTTATGTTGCAGCCTTATGCTAAAATGCTTTGAATTATTTTATTTTTCACATCAGTCTACACTCTATACCCCATAATGACAAAGAAAAAAAAACAGATTGTTGAGAACTTTGCAAAGGTATTAAAAATAAATAAATAAATAAATAAATCAAATATCACTTAAGTATTCAGACCCTTAACTCAGTACTTAGTTGAAGCACCTTTGACAGCGATTACAGCCTCAAGTCTTTTTGGGTATGAAGCGACAAGCTTTGCACACCTGGATTTGGGGATTTTCTGCCATTCTTTTCTGCAGATCCTCTCAAGCTCTGCCAGGTTGGATGGGGACCGTCGGTGGACAGCAGTTTTCAGGTCTCTCCAGAGATGTTTGATTGTGTTCAAGTCTGGGCTCTGGCTGGGCCAATCAAGCACATTCACAGAGTTGTCCCTAAGCCACTATTCCATTGTCTTGGCTGTGTGCTTAGGGTCATTGTCCTGTTGGAAGGTGAACCTTCAGCCCATTCTGAAGTCCTGAGTGCTCTGGACCATGTTTTCATTAAGGACATCTCTGTATTTTGCTGCAATCAGCTTTCCACCAACCCTGACCAGTCCCCCAGTCCCTGCTGCTGAAAAACACCCCCACAGCATGATGCTACCACCACCATGCTTCACAGTTGGGATGGTATTGTGCAGGTGATAAGCGGTGCCTGGTTTCCTCCAGACATGACGCTTGGAACTGAGGCCAAACAGTTCAATCTTCATTTTATCAGACCAGAGAATCTTGTTTCTCACAGTCTGAGAGTCCTTTAGGTGCTTTTTTGTGTCTTGCACTGAGGAGAGGCTTCCATCTGGCCACTCTGCCATTAATCCCAGATCGGTGGAGTGTTGCAGTGATGGTTGTTCTTCTGCAAGTTTCTCCCATCTCCACACATGATCTCTGAAGCTCAACCAGAGTGACCATCGGGTTCTTGGTCACCTCTCTTACCAAGGCCCTTCTCCCCCGATTGCTCAGTTTGGCCGGGCGGCCAGCTCTAGGAAGAGTCCTGGTTGATCCAAACTTTTTCCATTTAAGTATTATGGAGGCCACTGTGCTCTCGGGAACCTTCAATGCAGCCAAAAAAAATTTGTAGCCTTCCCCAGATCTGTGCCTCAACATAATCCTGTCTCAGAACTCTGCAGGCAGTTCCTTTAACCTCATGGCTTGGTTTTTGCTCTGATATGCATTTTCAGCTGTGAGACCTTATATAGACAGGTGTGTGCCTTTCAAAAAATGAATTAATTTCATTAATGGATATTTCCAACTCCCAAGTATTTCTTAAATATTTGTGTCTATATTTTTGCTGTTGATGCCAGTTATTAATACAAAATACAAGTAAAAGAAATAACTTACTCTCACAATTGTAACAAAACATCATAGAGGACAATGCAAAGATACTGTTTAACAATTTAATGATTTTAAAAATATTAATATCTTTTATCATTCTGCTGTTGCTGGAGTTTTATAAAAAAATAAGTTAACCAATAACCTATTGCTTTATTTTCTTTGCTCTGATTCAGAGTTAAACAAATAAATACATTTTCTTTTCCAATGACGCATACCAGTTTTTATAGTTTATTTAAAATAAATTGGATAGTTCCAACTAACTATTTCTTGAAAATGTATCATATTGCTGATGCTGCCAGTTATTAATACAGTTTTATTTTATTTTTCTCTCACAATTGATATAAAACATCATAGAGGACAACGCAAAGATCTCGTTCACCGATGCAAACTCAACACTAATGGACAGTTTTTTCTACCATTGGAGACTGTTCATTAGTAAATAAAAATGAGAACCGAGAGTATTTCATCAGCGTGTTGACAAAGTATTATGTTTCACTCCTGTGTCTTTTAAACCCACCGAACATGATCGAATCTGCAGACTTGTAACATTTGAATTACAGTAGGACAATGTCGTTCTGGATCGTTCTGTCTGCAGTTAGCGCACCCTTTAAAAATGATCACAAAAATGTGTCTGAACTGGACAATCGATTGACCTAGCTGGGTTTATTATAGGTCTTAGAGAGATCTGAAGCTTTGTACAATTGCCTGAGACATTGAATCCCCATTTCAGCCATTGCAGAGCCTCTGCCACACTTTTCCTCGAGATATGAACACATCCACACAGAATCAATCCAGAAGCATTCCCTCTCTTTGTCTCTCTTTCTCTGTCACACTTATTTCTGTCTTTACAGATACTTTTCTCTCATACTAGCTCTAACTCTCTCGCTCAGTTCCAAAACCTATTGAACTGCCTACCTGGGTGGAATTCTAAGGAATATTTCACCCCAATATAAGAATGTTAGTATGCAGCCTTAGAAGATAGCCCCCTATATAGTCAGCAATGCAGAGTTTTTCAGCGTCTCTCACTCAGGGTCCTCTGGGACGGCACTGGTAACGGCTGCCACATTTTCAGTCATTTGCAGTGGCAGCTCTTTTCGTTTTCCTTGCGTTTGCGTTGTACATTCACAGGCGATCAGTTGAATAATTACGCCCTGTGTGTCCCAGTAACGTCATGTGTGAAATTCAATCCCATCTCTGTGACAAATCACATAAGCAGTGTGCAAAAATATCACTTGCAACAGAAAAAAAAATCTAATTAAATTAAGCCATCACTGTTTCTCTTTGGGGTATTACAGCTGGAAAAACAAAAGCCATAATGCAATGTTCTGCATTTCTGCAATCAATGGGACTCATTTGTGAAAGAGTGTCATGAATTTCTGGGTAAAATGTTTGTGAAGCCATCAAAGTGTTAACATGATAAATTGAATACAAGCAATTTACGTAAGTAAATTGTACATAATTGCTTTTCCCCCCGTAAATTGTTCTTACACAAGTAACAATTCCATAAGTCTTTGTGAATCAAGTTCCCTATCTTTCACTCACTCAACATTGTGTCGATGTAGTGACACTAGGGGTCACACTTGGGAGCCCGAGACACCTCTGGTCTTTGATAAAGGCCAATGAAAATTGGTGAGTGGTATTTGCATGCCACTCCCCCAGACATACGGGTATAAAAGGAGCTGGTATGCAACCACTCATTCAGATTTTCTCTTCGGAGCCGAACGGTCTTGCTCACTGAGCTGAATTCCTGTTCATTCACCTCTGCTGGATCTGATGGCGCATTTCAGCGGCTTCTCCCCCCTCTGCACTTGTGCACTGCAGAGAATGCCCCTGGGCGCTTCGGCAGAAATAAAAGAGTATATTTCTCTAAAAGAGTATATTTCTCTAAAAAAGTGACTCACACAGAACGTCTTTTTAAAGACGCATCTTTTTAAAGATGCCTTTTCATTTGTGTGTTATTCCTGGTTGCGCTCGTTATCTCTCGCCTTCTGACGGTATTTCCACTTATTATACTAAATTGGATTAAAAATGCAAAGTAGACATATTTAACCCAATGTCACTTTAAACATGCAACTTATTGAGGTCATGTGACAGCAACATAGTGTACTACTCTTTGAAATACTTATAATTGCATAATGCATACTATTTCACATACTTAAAAAATAGTAAGCAGAATAAAGTACAAACAGTGTATAGTTGCGAGTTTGCATAGGAATGTTTATAAGTGAGTTAATTAATACTTTTGTGGTAAAAGCTATATATTAATATGTGGTTTTAAAATAGAATCTTAAGTCTTTGATAAAGTGTCAGACTGTGGTCATTCCCTGCAGTAAAGCAGGTTGTATAATTTATGAACATATTGTCTTCTCCGGTGGGTCTGTACCAATGTGCACTTCAGCGGACAAATGAAGTATATCAGTCCCTGGTGACGACGGTCCAGTGTGTGGACATGAGGGTAGAAAACCAGAATACTTTCTTAATGAATATTCCACTGCTGAACCTTATCAAATGCACATATAATAGAAACTACCAATTAAAATGACTGATAAAAAATGGCTGCTGAGTATTTTACTACAATTTTGCCATTCTTTTATCAAACCAATTGTTGTATTTAAGTAATTAGAGTCCATTATTCCTAAAGTGTACGCTTTTAATTAGTTTGCATGCTTATTTCTGATTTATACTGCCTTCACGTGCTATTTGAATAATAGTAAATACAAGTTCCCTACTCAGAAGTTGCACATGAACACCCCCTCAAGTCGTAATTATGACTGGGAAAAGATGTCAACATTCAATATGGCAGAGGAGAATACAGTTTCAATAGAGGCTGATGGTTTTATTCATTTATCTAAATGCAGCCACCATATTATCATTTGATATTTCAGTCATCCACATTTACATACTGTATATCAGTAACTATTTGATGCTTACTGTATATTTTACACAGAGAAAATAGCATGTATTTGACCAAAATTCCATTATCATGAGTCAGTTGTCTAGCAGGTATTATGGTGTCAAAATAAGAGTTCCCCAAGAAATATGCATGAATGAACCTGGCGTCCTTCGTGTTTCTGACAACAAAGCACTTGAATGTAAAGTGCTGGTAATTACAACTTAATTTGGATTTGTGTATTACACATACTCTTGAGCACGTGTGAAGTTCATGATACGGTGTTCCCGGTATTTTCAGAGCAGTTCTGTGCATGGTTTACAAATTTCATCTCGAGCACATTATATTTACATTGCTCCAAATTCAACTGAATTTCGCATTCACGTTATTCCAAACATGTTTGGCCACTACAAGTTACTAGCAATCATATGTAATCCCATAACACTGGCTTTTTGTGGACAGAAGTGCACATAATCCAGACTCATCCCTTCACTAAAAGGTTAGCAACCATTTTGCTAAAATGGAGATGGTAGCTTGTTAGTATTGCGTGGGCATCTCTAATCTCCACTACGCTTTCAGAGCAGGTTCCTCTGTGGATTTACACTGCACAGTTTACTGAAATTCTGACTAAATCAACAGCATTTTAAATTCCAACAAAAGCCCTCATTGACCACAAAAACCAGATGCCGGCGGTGAGGTCATGTGCCTCTGGGAGCTTCTTGAAATGGAGACTCTTGCAGATCCAACAGGTAGCCAAAATGATGAAAGAAATCCAAACCCCTTCCTGTTGTCTCAAACCTGGCTTTTGAGAGACGAGCGAGACATGAAGTGAATGAATTATCAGTCTCATCGTCATGTCCAGGTGAACGAGTGGGGTAGAGGTGCGTGAGGGGGCAGCCACACAGGCCCCAGATAAATGAGAAATGAAGGAGCTCAACCTGGCGCTGCCCACAGCATGGCAATCACACCCCCAAAACATGAATATCAAAGCAGTCATATGATGGACAAGCGAGACATGAGAGGCTCTTTGACAATAATGAGACTGAGAGAGAGAGAGAGAGAGAGAGAGAGAGAGAGGGGCAAAAGGACTGATAGCTAGCTAAGGGCCAAAATCATATTTAATGATACGAGTATTTTCATATTTTTGTTTTATTTTGTTTTTGATATTGAAATGATTATGAAAGCCTAAATATTAAATGCCATGGATCAATATTTACCAAGTAAACCATTGTTTTGTAGAGGGGGGTCAAAATGACAATTTTCACCAATGATTTTGGAGTTAAAGTAAAAGAAGATTAGAAAGGTGTCAGCATCATAATTCAGTTTTTTACACAAAGATAGGTAGGTCTGTTACTAAAACCAGTTGCATTAGAAGCCAATGGTGTCCAAAAATGGTAAAAAATACTTTTGAGTTTTGTTTTTCCTAAGTTGGAGTGCCTATAACACCAGAAGTATTGAATATATCTTATTATGCTTTTAGATTCTGCTTCAGAACAAATTTCCTTTTTGTATCTTCATTTATAAGGCCCTATGTAGTTAAATCCCAGAGATATGGGGCCCTCAATATGGCTCCATTTAAAACTTGTTCAATTTTACGTACTGTCAATGATAGAAAACCAAATGTGGGTCACATGGTGTGAAGCCAGTTTTCTTGTCCAACAAAACAAAGGTCTGAAATCCAAAATGATGTTGAAACTAGAAATTAACCTTTTTAATTCACCTAGAAACAATAATGTCAAAATCAAAATCTGTATTTTCACATTATTGTTTATTGTTTATTATTATGTTTTCCATAAACTACAGCAGTCCTTAATGATAATCTCATAAATGTATCTAATGCGTTATAAACGGTTGCCTCATTTCTACCCTTGCACAGTATATATTGTACCCTCATAGCTCCCATCCTTAGTGGATATTATTGCAGATGTATCTCTTGCATGATCAAGTGGCGATGGATGGGGAGACCTGAGCTGCACTCTGATTTAGGAGGTTAAAGCCGAAAGCTTAGCTGCACGCCAACGGCTCTAATTTATGTCTCGCTATTGGGTCCTGCATGTTTTATCTCCTTGCGAGTACTCATCAACTCTGAGGCCATGAAACTTTCCTAAATCCCTCTATCCATATTAAAAAGGGAATTGGGGGTGTGAATACAAACATCGTAAATACGTATCCACCGTCTGATTGTCTCGCTTGCCGACATTAATTAACATCAGTGCTTCCAGGCCGTAGTGTCTTTATCTTTATTCCCATCTGGCCCTTTTGACACAAAAGGACATTGTAAGAACGGTGTGCACATCCGTAAGCGCTGTAGATCATATCACGCTGGGAAAAAGGCAGAGGGTTCAGTCTTCAGTTCTCGCCTGTGTATAATCAGACTGATCTCAGAGTGAGATCAGAAAGAGTAGGTTGACTTTTCTTTAGCTAAAATTGATGTATACTTACCGAAATTCATAACACTGCCCTCCGTGGCCAAAGCGGTAAGTGTTTTAGGGTGTATGGGCACGTGTGAGATCCATTTTATGGGTGTACTGTCCGTGTAGGGGCGCCAAAAGCAAGACATGAAACGAGTTGTTTTCAGCTGTACAGGCATTAATACAGTGAAGAGAAATGCCTGTTTTATAAAGTCTACCACCCAGCCCAACTAATAGTGCAGCAAAATGTAATATTAGAGGTAAAAATGCAATGACTGAATTATGCTTGTCACAAATTAAGTGATCATGATTACTCCCTAGTCTCAACATGGGATCTGAACCCTGGTCTCCCCTGCTGCTAGATGCATTGTGCTTCTGGACATGACATGCTTCCAGGTGAGCCACAGTGGTAGGCAACTGCATTTCAACCAATGAAAAGATTATTATAAATATTGTTCCCGATCTTAGTGTACCGGAACTATCGCAAACAACATGCCAACCTCCCACATGATCATGTTGGTATAATTATCAGTCTAAAGTGATAATAGAACTCATTGGGAGGCAAACTAGTGCAAACATTCTAACCTCATCATGATCTAAGTGCTGTGAAGTTGACTGAATTAGGCCCTTTCCATGAATGGAGTACAACACAGAGTCTGAAACTCTGAAAAAGTGAATTAATTGTAATTCTTTTTGCAAATGGTCATTGAAAGGAGGTGCTTAACCTTCAGGAAATGTTGAATATCAACCTCTGAGGGCCAAACTATGAGCTTTTTATAATAAGGTTTGTGATTTGACAGATGTTTAACAATAATCAAAACAACATATTTAAATTGGTAACAGTTCACAATAAGGTTCTATTTGTTAACTTTAGTTAATGCATTAAGTAACATGAACTAACAATGAACAATGATTTTTATTAATCTTGGTTGATGTTAAATGATCAAAATCCTATAATTTATTGTTTATGTAAGTTCACATTAACTAATGTTAATGTATATAACTTTTAATGTAAAAAATATATTAGTATACCGGTATGTAGAAATTGACATTAACCAAGATTAACAAATGTTGACAAGTCTCATTCACTGTCTGTTCATATTAACTAATGTAGTTAACTCATGTTTACAAATGCACCATTATTGTAAAGTGTGACCTTAAAACTCTGATTTGCATAATTGTTATTACTTTTTTAGCAATACACATCACAATTAAACAAACTAAATTGATCAAATAAAAAAAAGAACAAAAACTATGCTAGAATGAGTAACAGGGTTGATTATTTAGCATAAATTAAGCTATAACCAAGTAGGGTCTACTGTAGTGGGACCAAATGTTGGTTTAGCGGTATTGATAACTTATATTTCTCATAAATTAAAACATATATATATTTATTATTAATTTATTTTATTTATTTTTTTATCATTTTTTACAATAACTTTGGTAACAGGATTGAATAGTTGAGCTTGACAAATTCAGTTAACTACAATTTCTGATAAAATTTTGGAAGAAAATCATGTTGTAACAGGGTTGCATGTAAAACGCAGAACACAGATAAAAATTTAATGTTTGGTAATTAAAGTTCAATTATAAAATGAACAATATATTCACACATGAATTGGCCACCACAGGGTGCTGACCGTAACCCCATTGAAAGTCTTTGGGATGTGCTGGAGAAGACTTTACAGAGTGGTTCGACTATCCTGTCATCAATACAAGATCTCTGCCAAAAATGTATGCAACTCTGGATGGAAATAATGTTGTGACGTTGCATAAGGTTGTCGAGGATTTTCTTCAGGGAAGACAAAATCCATTGATGGTATAACCTGGTCATTCAGTACATTCAGGTAGACAGCTGATTTCATTTTATTGCCGCATAACATTGCTGAACCTAGACCTTTTTTTTGGCCAGGCGATATATACATATATATATAGACACACACACACATACACACACACACACACACACACACACACACACACACATACTGTGAAGAGTATAATCATATACTGAATTACTTTTCATTCTATGTATATTTTATGTTGGATAATAATATATCTTGGGTATCATATGTTATAGTTCTCACTACAAAAACCATGGGATTCTTTAAAAAAATGAATGGCGCACCAATGTGCATTTATTCACGGTAAGTGCCAAATGGCAGAAAATGGCAGGTATTAAATCTTCAGTCTCCTTCCTGTGTCTTTCTCTTTTGAGCTTACACATAGTTTGACCCTTTATCATTTCACTCCAATGGTAAAACACAACCCCCACATGCACATCTGCATGCACAACATAAAAATAAATGATTTTGGACTCCCTGAGGGTATCTACAACACTTTAAATTAATTAAACTTCATTGTGAGAAATCTTTGTGCTTTGATTGTTTGAAAAAGAGCCGTTGCATGCGCTTCAGAACAGATTGCATGTGCTTCACAGCACTGCGCTTGCCAACTGAATGTGCTCGCCAGCCGTGCTATAGTTTTCATGTCAGGTGCGGGTTGAGTACAAAGACATGCTGAATAAAACAGATGAGCATGCAGATCCACTGCGATTACACCTCAAGTTTTAATTTGCCATCTTGTGAATGAAGACTGTTAACATCAAAAGGCTTCAGAACAAACAGATCTGCATGGAACACGCTCATACAGGATAATGCGTTGTAATTAGAAGTAATGACACTTGCTGGTTATTGCAAGATGCACCTTTACATCAGAGTTCATGGTGGAGTTGTAGAGAGATAAGTTTCAGATATTGTGTTACAGCTCATTACCAGGAAAACCAAGCCAGGCTGAAGAGTGACCCCTTAAAACTCAAACCATCCCGTTGAGAACAGAATACTATCTTACTGCTCACATATTGCCTACTATTAGCACAATATTGGCCATCAGCCACCCTGTTCTCTAAAAATCTGTATCAGCCATTAAGAAACCTATATTGGTTGACCGACCACTAATACACAGTACAGATACTGCATACTGCAAAAATAGTCATATTATGGTAGTATGCAATTCTGAACATGCTTTGTATTGAGGAACAGGTACACTAGCACAAGTACCCGCAATCTGTGATGCAACACAGCCTTGGTGGTTTGGTGTGGGTATTATCATATCATTTCCATTCAAAAAAAGAATGACAATTTTGTAATCAACATTCAGAAGAGATACTGGTCTCCAACATCAATTATTCATAAACACAGCATTCGCTGAAGATCTGAGCTGTGTGTTGAGCTCCAGGAAGAATGTTAGTCAGACTACATGAGGTGAGAGGCTAATCCCAGTGGCCGCGCCATGTTTCAATAATAATATACTTAGCCGCTAGGCATGGATTGAAGAACAATCAAAGGAAAACCGCACTGTAAGCAGTGTATTTGCACCGGGCCCATTAGGTAATTAATTCTTAAAGAGGACAACCATGATCTCTCAGCTTCCTCCATCAATAATCATATGTGACATCATAGATCCGTATGGGTAGCACTCTTGGGGAGACCATTATTGACCCATCGTGTGGCCGAGTGCAATCGCCAATCATTAATAGCAAAATTCATTTGAAACCCTCTTGTTTTGCCAGCACTTGCCAGGGTGTTTAATTGCTTTCTGTAGTGTGTCTGCCACAAGAAAGAGAGTCATGTGTCCTGTGAGTGCTTTGAGAAAGTGCTATCGACTGGCTTGTTGGGTCCGCGATGCTGGCAGAATCACTCGTTAACTCAATATCTTCAGCAGCTGCCTGTGTGTTAATGATTCCCGAGTGTACCATGCTTTACTTGCGTGCTGTCAGTGCCAGAAACAAGACACAATTAAGACCACAAACTAATATGCCATTTTAGGCCTTTTCTTGGCTCAATTTGAATGTGATTTGTTTTCTAAACAATGATTGAATTCAAGGAATAGCTCCCCAAAACATGAAAATTATGTTATTATTTAAGCTACTCACCCTCATTTAATTTCAAACCCATATGACATTCCTTCTTTTGTGGAATATAAAAAATAGATAAATTGTCATGAATGATTCATTCAGAACATCCAACTCAAAAGAATGGTTTGTTCACGAAATGGACATCACTATTTCTTAGAATATAGAGCATGAGTCATATGCATCAATATGCAGAAAGAAAACATGTGACATTTAGCATAGAAAAACTAGTAAAAATGCAGATGGAAAGAAGAATGCATTATGTGCAAATGGTCCCTTAGATTTACTAAGAGTTAGTTGAGGAACAGTAGGTAATTTGTTTGTAATTTTTACCTGGGTTGTGTGAGGAAAAAGAAATGTGAGACATTTCATTAGATGTTTAAAAATACATGTGTGTGTGTGGTGGGGGGGTACTGAAATCACAATCCTGATATGCAGACATGCTAACAGATGAACCGAACATCGATGAAAGACTGACAGATATTAAAGTGTCAAGAGTGACAGGTATAGAGCCAGCTCAGGTGTTTGGAGTCAATTTCACAAGGGTACGGTGACAGCCGCATGGTGCAGCCGTTTTCCATCACTGCTAATTTGACATTGACGGCTTTAAACATCTTTTGCCACAGAACAATAAAAAAGGTGATTTGGATGTGCGACCACATGACGTCTCTGCATTTGGCCTTGCTTCTGATGTCCGCTCGAGCCTTTATTATCCATGACAAAGTTTGATCTCTTTGTCGTTTGGCAGAGCTCAGGCTCCAAGATATTGTAGAAAAAGGCACAATTAAAGCAACATTTTAAGATGCCTCAAAATATCAGTTAAGTGCATTTACCAAGTTTTCGACTGGGTGAGAACTACAACTTCATATCCTGCAGCATTCAAACGGCATACTTTATGTTTTCAATTATTTCTCTCTGATTATAAATTTAAACAAAACTGCATACTTCCTCTGAGAGCAGCGAAATAAGGTTTCATGCATTAGCCAAAACAAACTTATGGCAGTTTATTAACGGTCTGTTCATAGGTATTGCACTCAGACAGGCTGTTTTAGTTACTAATCACGAGTTCCACTTCAATACTTTTTGCCTTTTTGCATTTAGTCATAACTCTGCACTAAATAATTATTATTACCTTAAATATTAACCCTTAAAACTTCTCCAATATCCATTCCACAGTGCCTTATTACATTTTTTCAGTCTGCAGCCCTTGAAAATAGCCAATCTTATTTATTATTATGTTTTCTAAGTAAAAGATTCATCTGTTTAATGTTCTGTACATGGTTAACACAGGTGTCTTACAAAACAACCATGAATATTTCAAAGAAAGGCAAGATATTTTGTCGCTTGACTTAACAGCTCTTCACGTGGAGGACGACTTGTGACCAATGTGACCAGCCACATTATCTGCATCTCTGCAGAAAAAAAATTATGTGTGAAGTTGTCTGCAGGCAGTTGTCTTGTGGTGCAGATGCCCCTGCTTGGAAGTGACTACTCAACCGCGGCCAAGGGCATCGAAAGAGTGTGAGCTGCTGTGTGTTGAGTCAACATGTGCACTTGTATTGATATAAGCACTAGGAAAATTTAGCAGCATAATTACCATCATGTTCTTTAAAGGGACACTTTTTAAAGGTCAAGGACAGCACTAGTATGACCCTTAACTATTGCTTTTGGATGTTTTATATCGGTGGGACGTGTTTTTAGGTTTATTATTTCTAGAGATTTCTGACCGGCGGACAGAAATCTCCAGTTTCCAGCATAAACTAATTTTTCTCAAAAGGGAAAACTGCTGCATGAATTAACAAAAACAAGAATGTATTTGATGTTTAATATACATATAAATATCACAAAAATATTTACAAGTCATATTTAACCTAGAAATTAAAATTAATTTATAAGAAATATTTTACATTAAAAAAGCAAAGCTGTAGCATTTGCATTTTGTCATGACAACTAAGCACATTTCCCCCCAATATTATCATTACTGTAATGTATCCAGACATTCACATTTGAAGTTTTGTTTTGAGAGATGCTAATTACTATTATACAGTCATTTTTTCAGTATTTAAGTAAAAAAAAAAATACTATAATATACTGTGTGTATATATATATATATATATATATATATATATATATATATATATATATATATATATTTAAAATCACCAAACCTTGCAGTACAACACATATTACCATGATTATTAAAATATTTTGGCATTTAAATAATAAATAATTTTTTTATTACATTACTGTTGCAAGAGGTCCCGGGTTCAGATCCCGGACGAGCCCCCATTTGTTACACGCCTGTATCAAGCTCAAACAAAATAATAGGGAGACAGGCAGGGATTATTTAGCATTCAGCAATTTATTATGACAAAACTCAATATTCTAAATTTCTCAAGTGTGAGCCTGTCTGTTTTTCTAACAACTGGCATGGAATGTGTGCCAATAGATGAATGTGTGTGTGTGTGCTTATCCGACCGGGTTGGGGATGAGCACATGCACGCTGGTGATCCCAATCAAGCACTCAAACCATCAACTCCTGCAAAGAACATCAAAATATAAACGGAATCCAAAAAAGAGCAAGCAGAGTAGGCATCACAATTACAGTAATGCGTATTTGTGGGGAAAATGTGCTTATAATAATGTCACAATGGTACAAAAATAGGCTTAATTTTTCTTTATAAAAATAATTATATAATTTAGAATAATTATATATTTTTTTCTTTAACATGAATAATAAATACTAATAAATTATTTAATATATTTAATATAATTATTATTTATTTTGAATGAGTTCTTGACAGAGAATTGACCCAAAATTTGTACAGTCCATAAGACAACATGACTGGTGAGAAAAAAAGATGAATTCTGTCCATTTTACCAAACACTGCTTGATGTTTTTGACAGTTCATGTATAAATGCACAATCAAAGTCTCAACCTTCCAAAACTCACATCTGCAACATTGGTAAGCTGCCAAATCTTCATCTACAAAGAAAACCTATCACAAATCTGCCATCGATTCACTTGCAGATGATGAATATGTTTGCATATGACATTCAAATCAGTCTTAATCATGTGGAGAACTCCACATCCAAGGTGGAATATCTTATACGTCTAATTAAACTGAGGTCATGACCAAGTTGAGATGTATATCTCTAGAGTGCTGCTGGTTCAGAATAATATTATACAAGAATATGGAGAGGCAATTTCATATGCATATTCAATGCTCTAAATCTAAGCGTAAATGTAAGTAAAATTTCCCTTATTTTGTGAGAAATAAGTCAAATACAAACAAAGACCATGCCCACTTATACGCATATGCCGCTTCACGTAAAGTTGAAGTGTGTTATTTTTGCACACTAACGTCACCAAATGAAATAGCAAAAATAAACATTGTTTTCAAACAACTTTCCAAAAACACCCATTGTCTGCTGTTGAATGAACAAACAGATGGCCCTGCCCCCAACTCATGCCATTGGCTGAGTCAATGTTGTTGTGTTGGGCTGGACGGGTTGCTCAAACAAACGGAATAATTTTTAAAGCAAAAAAAAAAAAAAGAATGATACAGAAAAAGTTGCACACTTCAGCTTTAAGAGAAAGCGTTCTAAAAATACGGACCCATGCTTAATATATTTTATGACGTTTTCTAATTATGCTTCACTCTTAAATATTTAAACAGCTAGAAATAACTTTTTATGAGTGAAATCTCTATAAATTGATTCTGAAAATCCAGTAATCTTAAATGACGGGAAAATTATGGAAAGTCCTTGTTCAAACGACTTGGGAACACAGAAGTTTTACTGCTAACTGTTCACGCAACTTTAAATATCAGTTGTGACACCCAAAATGTGCTTATCATCAGATTTCTAAAACTCTGGACTGTATTAGTGGCTCTTGTGCATCTTTAAAGTGTCTGAGAACAGAGAGATGTAAAATTTGACCTGGGATGAACGTGTCCCAGAGGAGTTTTTACCTGCTGATGCAGAGAGAATGTGCTAATGTGCTATGCAGCGAGACAGCTGTGTATGCTAGCAGCATAGCGAGTTTGTTTTATCTGTGTTTACTCAAGTGTGTCGCCTCAGGTATGAATTTAGGCATAAAACAGTGTAAACACTGCAGGAATAGACATGATGGTGAGTAATTGATGACAGAATTTAAATTTTTGGGTGAGCTATGCCTTTAAGAGACACAGTGTCACGTCTCTTAACATAATAACACTCAAATTTATTGCGCTTTGTTTCTCACTGTATGTTAATGTTGATTTGTCACTTCTGAGATAACTGCATAACAGAAATAAAACTGTCACCATCATCTGCCTTCCTTAGATAAACAAGCACAAATATTATTATTAGCTGTGTTTGTCTTGAGAGCATTTGAAGGAAACATGAGAAATGAAACCGTAGCAAAAGTCATTTTATTTGAAGGAGCAGAAGAGTGTCGCCCACTCCCACGCAGTGATGTGTAACCTCAGCGAAGAACATCCATTGTGACTGTCAGACCAACTTTAATACAGCATTACTTTCCAATATTGGAAAACACACACACACACACACACACACACACACACACACACACACACACACAAATGTCAGAGTAGCTGATATGGTTCTAGTATTAAATAAACAGCCCATCAGGCCAACTGAGCATGGATATATAATCTTGCTATTTCAAAATCTGTTTTTGCACATCTGGAAAAGATCAAACAAGATGCAAGACAAATACACTATGGCCACGTACACACTGCAAAATTTGAGGAAAATTCATGACAACCCCATTTAATAGGAAGAAATGAACAAAATACCATTACTGAGCAGTACATTACAAAATGTGTCAAAAATATGTTCTTGAATTACCTAGTCACTATGGTAAGTCTTCAATAATGATTTTACATTCAGAACTGACGTGTTCGATTTGGCGGGAAATGTCAGCCATGTGTGGTTACATGTAAACATAGAAAAAAAATGTAGGGCAGCGAATTGCTTTTTACTAGCTCAGACGACATATTTTCAGTGACATACGCCTTGTAGGACTTTTTTCAGTTTCAGTTCGAGCGTAAAAACAAAATCATGTTGCTCCACGAGTAACTTGCAATTTTATGTTTCAACCACAGATGTCGACAGAGAGCCAAGAATTATGTATCGTAGCTTTAAAAGTGTAAATATAAGCAATAATAACCATACACTTTACAACTTTCGCGATTCGTTGTGCCGTGTCTGAATCTGCACCGCCTGCCGTGAAATCTTATTGATCCAAACTCCTGGCCACTCCATATACATACACATCAAATATCTTTTGATACGCCCTGATTTCGTTCCGTTGCGCAGAAGTTTCGTATTTAATTTATTCAATTTCCACATTAAAATATAAGGTTAAATCTCATTTTCAGGTCATACAGTAATTCACCTCAAAATTAAACTAACAAGAAAAAAATAATAAATTCTATTTTGCCTAAAGAAAGCAATGTTTTTTTTATTTTTGTTTTTTTTGTTTTTTGGTAGTATTAACATGTTTTGTATTGTTGCATTGTGTCATTATTCTCATGACAATTAAGCACATCTCCCTCCAAATCTCATTAACACAATGTTTTCAGACATTTATGAGATTTTTTCCCCCAAGTCTTCATAACCATTATTTTAAAAGGTTATTTTTATTACACTCATTACTATAATAAAATATTTTGGGGATTTTAATCAGCAAAACACAGCAGTACAACAAGTACTATCATGATTTATAAATATTTTACAGTTGAAATAATATGTAACGTTTGCATAATGAGTAATTATGTAATGTAGGGAAAATGTGCTTTATTGTCATAATAATAAAACAAAAAAGAAAATCGCAAATGTGTCTAAAACAGGCTTAATTTTCTTTACACAAAATATAATTACTTCGCATTCAATTTGTTCAATTGCGACGGACAAATTATTTATCGCTAGAAAGCATGCCTGGTTCCAAAATTGTTAAAGCTGACTGTTGCCCCCTAGTGCCAACAAACGGAATTGCAAAAAAACAAAAAAAACAAAAAAACAAAAAAAAAACCAACAACAATGAAAAAACAAAAAAAACAAAACAAATACACTATGGTCATGTACACAATGAAAAATTTAGGTAGTGACAACTGCATTTAAAGCTACACTATAGAAGATTTCTCTTTTAATATATATTTTTTTTAACTTGCAATTTTATATTTCAAACACAGATGTCGATAGAGAGCCTAAAGTTCCATAGTGTAGCTTTAAATATGTAAATATTAACATTGTGCCATACAACAACACGGTCACGACAAAGTGTTAAAGCTTAAGTGTGTAATTTCCATGACACTGTTTTCAAACAGCTTTCCCAAACACTCCCATACCTCTGCCACTGGTCGAACAAACAGATAGTCCCGCCCCTAACTGATGCTCAAACAATATTTTAATAGCACCACTGAGCCACCGTTTTAAAAATATTCGAGATAATCGAGCAAGGAATGGCTGAGATATGTTAAAGTATTTTAACATCAAAAAATTACACATTTCAGCTTTAAATATACACTTTAAGGGCAAAGGTAAAAATGTTTACTTTTTAAAGTTACATTAAAATTGCTATTTGTTTATTTGACCACGAGCATGTTTAGCATGTAGACAACACTGCTCTACAAGAGCAATTTAAGGCTTCTTACTACACACAATCCAACCAGGTGTGAAAGATCTATGTGATCATTACAGAACACTTCAGGGTCCAGCACACTCGAATCAACTCATTAGCAACTCTGAAATTGCTAATTTACCCTGAACTGAACAGACTAAACTATTTACTTCACACACAAATAAACCTCTGAAAATTGTGCAGGGAGTGATAGCAGAAAGTACAGTCCTTTTACTCCTGAGTTAGCAGCAGGTCAGCGCTTTTCTGCAGCATATTACACTTTAATTTCTGTTGCCGGCCAACAAATACACTGACAGTAAATAAAGTCATTCACGCGTTCTGTTAAGGTGCAGCCAAAAGGCTTCACCACAAAACTGGTCCCCTGAAAAGCATCTCGTATGAAAGCGTGCACATTTAGTGCTCAAGTGATTTCTGGTGCTTTTAAATTACTGCCCTCTCTCTCTCTACAGTCACAAATATCCAAGGAGAGCAGAGATAAGGACACAAGAAAGCAAAAGAAGAAACCGACATTCAGCTTTGAGGAATTAAAGAATGTTTTGCTATAGTGGGGTGAAATAAAAGACAGTTAATTTAATAACAGAAATAGTGTGCAGATTTCATGAGAATGTAAAGATAGAAATAAGGTAATTGCAAAAAGCTACATTAAAAATAAGGAAAAAGGAAAACTAGCCAACTTGTGATTACGAATGCTATTCAGCACAACAGCACTCTAGGTTGTGTCACATATCTTTTACACAACAGTTCTTTAAATAAGAAATTCCTTTTGATTAAACGTATGCTTTAGACAAAATGTGGCCGATTAGTTCACATATTTTTTCTCCACAGAAGATATTGTTCCAAATGAAGCCAAAGCATAAAACTAACAGCCTGTCTGGGATGGTGCGAACACAAACAAGTGGAATGATATGAACAGTAAAGCCTCCCAGTGCTGTTATATTGATGGTTTGTTCACGTCGTGTCGGAATTACCGTATTCCGTGATTCATTACATGATTCCGATGAAAATCTGTAAACGTCTTTGTGCAACACGTAATTTCAAATTGTAAACTATTACATTTTTTTCAAATTTATGAAAGCTTCGACTTGACAGTCATGACGTGTAGCTAACAAAAATAGTTCCAATTAAGTCAAAGCATGTCGTCGAGAAATGCACAGACTTACAGCCAGTCTGGAACGTCGCAAACACAGACCAGTGGAGTGATACAAACAGTGAAACGTTCCAGTGATGTTACATTAATGATGTGCTCACGACATGTCGAAATTAGTGTAATTATGAGATTCCGACTTGTAATTCCGAGCTCTACGAAGACATGAATACTTTGCAAGTTGTAAACATGGAATGTTCTGAAAGCTCAGACTTTAGAGTTTAAGATAAAATTTGGCCTGTTAGTTCATATATTGTTTTGTCCACCAACAAAAATAGTACCAAACGAAGCCAAAGCATCAAACGTTGCATGTCACCATGTAATGCGCAGATAAAAAGCCTGTCTGGAACTTCGCAAACCCGAACAAGCGGAGTGATACAAATTGTGGCGTGCTCCAGTGCACTCTATGGTTCATTCACGTCATGTCGGAATTAACTTAATTACTAGATTTCGACTTTTAAAACATTCACGTCTTTGTAGAACTTGTAATTACAATTTGTAAACTCTGGATTTTATGAAAGCTCAGACTTCGAAGTTTAAGGCAAAATGTGGCCCGTTAGTTCATATATTTTTTTCTCTGCTTTCGGAAAAATTTCCAAACGTTGCGAAACAAGCAAAGTGATGCAAACAAGTGAAGCGTTCCTGTGCTGTTATCTTAATGGAGAATTTATGTCATGTTGGAATTGTTATGAAATTTCGACTTTTAAAAAACATGCATGTTTTTGAAGAACTTGTAATTACAAATTGTGAACTTTGAATTTTAAGAAAGCTCCAGCTTGACAATCGCGACATCATATAGCTAACAAAAATAGTTCCAAACGAAACCAAAGCAGCAAGTTTGCATGTCGCCGTTCAATACAAAGACTGACAACCTGTCTGGAACGTCACGAGTATGAACAAGCTAAATGATCAAAACTGTGAAGCGTCCCAGTGCTGTTATAGTAATGGTGCATTTACATCATGTCTGATATACTGTAATCCATTCACGTCTTCGTAGAACTCGTAAATACAAATTGTAAAGTCTAAATTTGATGAAACCTCCGACTTGAGAGTTATGACGCAATATAGCCACCAAAAATAATTCCAAACATATCCAAAGCATCAACCCTTATGCCAAAACTGACAGCCTGTCTGGAACATCACAAACAAGTGTTCCTGTACTCTGATGATAATGATGCGTTCACATAATGTCAGAATTACCGTAATTACCAGATTACGACTTGTAAAAAGAGTTCACGTCTTCTTAGAACTCGTCATTTTAAATGGTAAACTCTGAATTATATGAAAACTCAAACTTGACAGTTGCAACGTCACGTAAAAAAACTAAATGGAAGTGGTCGCAACAGTAAAGGTAGTTTACACATATTTCTTTTTGATATGCAATTGTATTATAGCCAGTGTTATCTTACGTGCTTTATTTGTTCTTAAACATTAAGCAAGCGAATATATTGGTGAATTATTCAATCTATGTGGTGATTTAATATTTCGCTGTTATCAACAACAACACATCCACACTTAGATCTATTTTGGCGTTAGAAGAGCTGCCATAAAAACAAATAATTTTTCAGCCTGGGGACATGAACAGCTCTGAGAAGAATTTGAGTTCATACTTACAGTGATTCTGACATGACGTGAATGTAGCATAAATATCAGCACTCTCGGAGTGCCCGCTTGGCCAATCAGATAAGAGAGCCATAACCAACTGTAACTGTTGTATAAAACTGAAATGACTTGTTTGACACAAGCCCTCACCTCGAGTGTCTTATTGTTTGTCTTCAAACAGCATCTTCATCAGTTTAATAGCTGTTTCTAGTGCCTGTTTTAAAGAGCCAATTAGCTTGAGTTTCTCTTGTTCTGTGACATGGCGCTTTTATCCGCTCATTTGGTTATTATTAGTTGTGATATTTCCATGGCACATGGCATCACAGCGCACAATACATCAGAGAGCACTGTCGTTAAAGAGCCATCCCTCTACAGTGCTATGGCAACCAAGGTGCTATGGCAACCACGTCCAGGCCCTAATTAGTAGCCTGGTGTCTGTTAGGAGCAGAGAAGCTTCAGTGGTCCACAGCAAATGGTGAATGAGGACTAGAGTGTGTGAAATAAAACAGCGAGCCATTTTTACCACTACTAATAAATGTTATAAAGTGTGATGTGCTAATGCACAGCACCAGCTGTAGTTTTGAGCTTTAGTACAGGCAGTAGAGCTTGACAGAAGTGAACTGGTGAACAAGTCAAAGAACAGGAAGTTATCTGGACTTCTAAGGCTACGTCCACACTTAAACGTTTTCTTTTGAAAACGCATGGTTTACGCCTTTCATCCACACTAAAATGCTGTTTTTCTCCACCGAAAAGGGAGCATTTCGAAAAGTGAGATTTCAAACGAAAACGGATTTGCATTTTCACATGCAAAAGAGATTTGTGGCAAACTTTCAGCAAATTGTACATTGTTGCCATACACATATACACATCGTTTCAAAAGTAGAGTCACAAGATGTAAACATTATATGCATTTACAAGATTACAAAGTTTACTGCATTATGTCGTCATGACAAAAAAGTTGTAATATTTGATTTAACTTCAGACAGATTAGCAAATCCCTAATTTTATCGAACTAAAATCTTGTAAACAAATATAATGTTTACGTCTTATGGTTATACTTTAGAAGCAGTCTGGATTTTAACTGGCCGCATTTACTTCCATTGCTAGTGTCTTACTGTAACCGCAACTTTTGCCAGTGTTGACAATGTAAAGTTATTGCAATTTGGTGCATACAGATGTGTGATACGTGAATATAAGCCTGAAAACTAGATGTGCCATACGACTCGGACAAAGTCCTTTTAAGGCAAGTCAGCTCATCCAGCGACCATATTCATGACATCACTAGGCAGCTATTTCTAGTCATACAAATACATGTCCTATCTGCTGAAATGGCGAAAAACTGAAATGCACAAAACTGTTAGTCAAGATTATGTTTCAATAACATTTCATGGATTACAAAGCAGCAAAACAACATAATAAATTTTGCTTCTTTGGTGCAAATCACACTTTTTTTCAGGTTGGTCCAGCTTATGTGCTTACTAGTTATCCCACAAACAAACTTTATAAAATGGTGATTGGGTCTTTTAACTGAAAGGCGGGACTTACAGTCCTACAGTCGCCATATTATGCTGCATTCGCTTCCAAAACAATGATGTGGGGATGTGAGAGCTTTATTTTTTTACCGCTAAGAAAAACCATCAGTTTTCTAGTTTCATTCTTGGGAAGGATTCATGAAAATCTTCTTAAGAAAAAAAAAAAAATACGTTCTTAAAATATCTTATAGGGAGTAAAAAAATATGAAGTTTTTTTGTAAATCTGGCCCGTGATTTGCATTGTGATTAGCCAACAGTACAGGCCAAATGTTTCAGGGTGCGGCACAGATTCTGGCTTTTCTACTGATGATGGTGATGTAATGATGGTTTATTTTCTCTGTATGTTTGTCCAGCATCAATTTATTCTCCTCCGATCCAAAACACATTCTCTTCTTAAAAGATTCCAGCTGATTCTGACTGCAAACCTTACACATCACAGTTGTTTGTTGAAGTGGGTGATTACAATAACCTTTCACTCAAGTATTTTGTGCCAAAAGCATTTTGGCAGTAAAGAAGGCACATCTCAAGGCTGTAGGGTGAGTCAAGCGATTGAGTAACACCTTTTGTGTGGTTTCTTCACAATGCTGATGTGTACATAACTGTATTTCTAAAGGAAAATGAACAGAAATGAATGCTCACTGATTACAGTACTACACCTGTTTGTTTAGGATTTTTTAGACTATAAAATTAGATTATGGAATTTGATTAAAGACTTATTATTAAATCTGACAATTTGATAAGGGGGTAAGAAAAATAAAGTCTTATGTATTATTCAGTTTTCCTTCTCCAGTAGATCTTGTTATAACTATAAGAACAAGACAAAAATACTGATTAAGAAAAACATTTTGTAGTGCATTTTCACAAGTTCTCAATTTGGCATGTAGATTCTGATAGTTTGTCATTCAGGCGGTGTTCTCTGCTTTTCTCTCCTCTTCCACGCTCCCTGGAGCTACAAGAACTTCCTGGCACACATCGAATTCCTTATTTCAACCCCAACTTCCTGTCTCTGAAGCCCAGTGAGTGTGTCTGATCTCTCTAAAGCGTTTATAATTGATTCTTTATGGGATAAGCTGCTCAAGATCATTTCATATTCCCATAAACCTCTTCGTTTATTGAAAAAATGTGAGTTTTGAGGGGCAGTAGTCGGTGAAGTCATTATTCATGGGATTAAATGGATTCTTCAGATCTTCATAGCCGTTAGCTTGTCCGTCAAACTCTCTCAGTGGCATAAACACAGACATACAATCTGTTCTCGGCGTAATTAAAAATGTCAAGAGTTGTAAAGCACTGACGGTGTGCGCAGGCGGGGATTTGGTGATATTTATAAAGCAAGTTTAGACAGTGTTACAGTCATAAAAAAAAAACTATAACGAAAACTAAAAGAAAACATTTTCATTAATTGAAATAAAAAATGGTTAAAAACATAATTAAAAAAAAAGTGCATTTTCATGACTCCAAAACTAACTAAAATAAACAAAAATGACCACAAATTAGACTTATTTTAGTTTTAGTTTTTTTATAAACAGTAAATTATATATAACAAAAAATCATATTGATTTGCAGTCAGTCTTCAATGAATATGAAAATGCTACAAGATAATGGTATCAAACTAAATAGTCCTGAGAATCTTAATGCCATTAAACAATTAACTGTGGAAGCAGTAAAATATGCAAACTAAAATAAAAACTAAATATACTAAAAAAAACTTCAACTAAACTGAAACTAGAAAAACACTGACACTGTTTGGGTGCTTTGTTTGAATACTCAGGTTTTAGTTTCGTAATATTGTTTTCCAAAATACAGTAATATAGAGCATTTTCAAAACATTTTCAGTGGAAGAAAACATTGTTCTAGTGTGGATCTAGAGAGGCAAAACGGAGCAAAAACACTGTGTTTTCAAAGGCAAATTAAATAAAAATTCAATAACCCAGCCTATCATTCTGCTTTTGGCATAATAAAAAATGTCAGTGAGTTGTAAAGCACTCAGGGTGTATGAAGAAGGGATTTGGCAATATTTAAAAGATCAGTGTAGATCGTCATGGTTACTTTCTTAACCTCTGTTGCCTGATGGAGGGAACGAGACGTTGTGTCGATGTAGTGACACTAGGGGTCACTCTTGGGAGCCCCAGACACCTCTGCTTTTTTAAAAAAAGGCCAATGAGAATTGGTGAATGGAATTTGTATGCCACTCCCCAGGACATACGGGTATAAAAGGAGCTGGTATGCAACCACTCATTCAGGTTTTGTGCTGAGGAGCCGAGACAAGGTCTGGCCATTTCAGCGGGTAGTTCAGCATTGTGGCAAGGGGGACACAACGTCTCGTTCCCTCCATCAGGGAATGGAGGTTACGAAAGTAACCATGACATTCCCTATCTGTCACTCACTCAACGTTGTGTCGATGTAGTGACACTAGGGGTCCCTATACAAAATGCCACAACTATCTGAACTGTGTTACGTGAAGCCAGTGCTGAAGCGGTCTCATATGCATCAACCCGAGCGGTGTGGCCGCCGCTGAGGATGCCATATGCCCCAGGAGCCTCTGAAAAAGTTTCCTCCTGAAGGGGAGGACCTTGTACTGGTACACCTGGCCTTCGAAGGCAAACCGCAGGAAGGGTCTGTGTCAAGGTAAGACCAAGACGTGGCAGTACGTGTCCTTCAGGTCTACCGCTGTGAACCAATCTTGATGCCGGACACTCGTTAGAGTGCGTTTTTGTGTCAGCATCTTGGACGGGAGTCTGTGCAAAGCCCGGTTCAGTACTCGCAGGTCCAGGATTGGTCGCAACCCACTGCCTTTCTTCGGTACGATGAAGTAAGGGCTGTAGAACCCTTTCTTCATCTTGGCTGGAGGGACAGGATCTTCGCACCCTTGCGCAGAAGGGTAGCAATCTCCGCACGCAAGGTAGCGGCGTTCTCGCCCTTTATCGAGGTGAAGCGGATGCCGCTGAACTTGGGTGGGTGCCTGGTGAACTGAATCGCGTAGCCGAGTCAGACGGTCCGGGTCAGCCATCGCGACGGGTTGGAAAGGGTGAGCCATGCGCCAAAACTCTGGGCGAGGGGGACCATGGGAATGATCACGTCGGACGTACTGGCGGGTGGGGCCTCGTGGCGGGGCAGAGCTCGAGGTGCCACGTTGAGGGGACTCGATCCCCATGGCCGTGCTGTGTCCAGGGACATTGAAGCACTTACCTGGCTCCTGCCACCCACCATAAGATTGGCCGAGGAGGGGGGAGAAGGAATCTCGTCCCCGTAGTCCACTGGAACCAATCCCGTGTGGGCGTGTTTGTGCCACAGCTGGGCGCACAGGGGTGGGGGAGCACCATATCTGTCAAAATGGGACGGTGGACGGTGGTTGTGATGACAGCAGTGTGCACCGGATATGTGACCCAGGAGACGAGGGAACCATTCTTTTGTCAGGCTTTTGGGTGCGGCAGTCTCCTGGGCATGCGGTGACAAAATATTCTCCTCTCGGCCCTCCACCGGGAGATGGAGTGGTCTGTCGAACAGCCCCAGAGAAGTGGGTCTCCTCACCCCTGGGTTGCCCGTCTCGGGGGCGCTTCGAAGCCTTTCTCGGGTTCTTAGCGGCCGACCGTGAGACGGGTTTCGTCTGCTTCCTGCAGAGGGCTCCACGCCAGAGCCAGGCCACGGGGCGGGCTGCGGCAGAGCCAGTGTTGTTGCTGCAGGAGGATGCCCTTGGCGACGAGCAGACAGGGTGCAGGGTCTTAAGCTGCGCCGGGGCAGGATATGTTGTAAGGCCTCTGTCTGCTTCTTCACCGCCGAGAACTGCTGGGAAAAGTCCTCGACGGTGTCGCCAAACAGGCCAACCTGGGAAATGGGGGTGTCAAGGAACTGTGCCTTGTCCGCCTCTCCCATCTCGACCAAGTTGAGCCAAAGGTGGTACTCCTGGACCACCAGGGTGGACATTGCCTGCCCGAGAGACCACGCCGTGACCTTCATTGCCTGGAGAGCGAGGTTGGTCACCGAGCGCAGTTCCTGCATCAATCCTGGGTCAGAACTATCCTCGTGCAGTTCTTTTAGCGCCTTGGCTTGGTGTACTTGCAGGAGAGCCATGGTGTGCAGTGCAGAGGCGGCTTGTCCAGCGGCACCGCAGGCCACAGTCATCAGGGACGACGTAAGCCTACAGGCCTAGGATGGGAGCTTCAGGCACCCGCGCCAGGTGGCGGCGCTCTGCAGACACAAGTGCACTGCTAGCGCCTTATCCACCTGGGGGATCACCGAATACCCCCTGGGCGCTCCACCATCGAGGGTAGTGAGAGCGAGGGAGCTGAAAGACTGGGACCGGGCAGTAAAAGGTGCCCCCCACGATCTTGTCAGCTCCTCATGCACTTCTGGGAAGAAAGGAACGGGGGCGTGGCAGGGCCGTGGGCGGCACCCCAAGCCCAGGCACCAATCATCGAGTTCAGGGGGTTCCACTCTAACCCAACTCTCGCGGCCACCCGGGAAAGCATGTCCGTCATTTCCGCGTCGGCGTGAGACTGGGCGACCGTTCCTGAAGGAGGAAGCCCAGCCGAAGCCTCTGCATCAGACTGGACGAGCTCGTTCTCCGATGCTGCACTCAATAAATCATTGTCTTCCTGAGCTCCGAACGAGAGGTCGAATACGTGCTGAGACGAGCCTGCGGTCTCGAGAGAGCAAGCGAGCGTGCTGGGGAATGGAGGTCCATGGGGGGATACCTGGCGGAGGTGGTCCAATTGATGTCCCCAAATCACCCCCAGTGCTAACCAACGTGGCCTCAAACCCGTAGGTAGAAGGACCAGTGCGGGGAGCCGCTGGGGTGGATGCTTTCGTAAGAAATGCGTGACCGCAACGTTGCCATGGTCATATTCTCGCAATGAGGACATGACTCATCGACGAATGATGTCTCTGCGTGGGCAGTGCCCAGACACGTAAGACAGCAATCGTGGCCGTCAGAAGTGGAGAGATAACGACCGCAACCAGGAATAACACACAAACGGAAAGGCATCTTTAAAAAGATGTTCCGTGTGTGCCGCTCTTTTTGCGAATGAAAATATATTCTTTTAGAATATACTCTCTTATTTTCGCTCTGCCGAAGCGCCCAGGGGCGTTCTCTGCACTCCATGGGTGCAGAGGGGGAGAAGCCACTGAAATGCACTGTAAATCCAGCAGTTTGCACTGAATACAACCACTCGGCTCCGAAGAGAAAACCTGAATGAATGGTTGCATACCAGCTCCTTTTATACCCGTATGTCCGGGGGAGTGGCATACAAATTCCACTCGCCAATTCTCAAAAAAGCAGAGGTGTTTGGGGCTCCCAAGAGTGACCTCTAGTGTCACTACATCGACACAACGTCGAGTGAGTGAAAGATAGGGAACTAGTTTATCTCCACCTCACTGGGGAAAACCATCTTAGAGAAATATAAGTGGATTTTTGAAAACACTCTGGACCATATGGATCATCTCAAAGCCCCGTACAGGTGACATCTGTCGAGAGACTTCACTGGCAGATATATGTGTTATTATGTCTGTTGACGCACCAGAAATAATCTTGCAGCAACCTATGGACCAAATGGTGGCACCGTGTGCGGCGGACTGAAGACACTTACATGTATACAATATTTGAAAATAGGTTGTGTAAAGAACCATTATTAAGTGTATATTTCATGTAACATCTAAAGAACATAAAATATTTCTTCCATAATCAAAAAAAATTATATTTTGCAAAAACCTTTTTATTATAAATTTCCCCATCAATTTCTCATTACTGTAATGTGAAGAATTAATGATACATTTCTTAAGTACAGTTCAATATATTAGTTAGGGGTGGATAAAAATATTAATTTCTTGACGCATCACGATCTTCATTTGAACAATCTCGATATCGATTTTTAATTCCCAAGATCGATCTTTTATTCTATGTGCAACCCTCTACTACATTGAGAAGCAATCACTTATGCATTTGCAACAAAATTTCACGCTATGCTACTAAAATATTTATATCTGGAAACTTGTTACTAAATGTTTCACTCACCAGTAATTGTCCCATATATTAGTAAAATATTCAGCAGCGTGTTGAGAATAAAAGTTGTTTAATGTAATATGTGTCCAAAGACAAGGTTCACGCGACCCATTTGCCATTGAATAATGTCTCTTTTAACACCCTTTCTGTTCTCTATAGTCAGTTGTTGATCAAAAACAACAAAAAATAAACATTTAATTCTAATCATTCATATCAGAGATGATGTAAAGCCATTCGAGTCCTCTCTCGTTAACTTGCGCTCATCTACAGATGCTCTTTACAGAAATGAAAGTACCTGTTTTAGCAAATGTTCAACAAAACAATGTAAATACTTGTAAATAGTACAAATTATGCAATTAAACAATACAAATTTTACAAAAATAATATATGAAATATAATATCTTATTTATTGATTGAATACATGGATTTGTTCATTTTTGAAAAGCTAAAATGTGACCAAAATGAATGAAAATAAAAAAACCAATAAAATATAATTACTGTAGTTAAATTAATACTTTCATAATGTACTTAGTTTGAAGATCCTCTGAATAATTAACAACATTAGCTGTGAGAGAATTTCTTTCATATGTAAGCAAAATGGACATTATAACTGAAATATACCCATATGGATCAATATCAAAATCAGAATCGAAAGCTTGTGAGTCAGAATCGAACTGAATCGGGAAAGCTGTATCAATACCCAGCCCTAACATTAGTAGTACAGTAGCATACTGTAGTAATAATATAATTGTAAAGTACAATTGTTAGTTTTTTTTTTACTGAATATAATTTATGAAACATAATCATTGCGTCCAGACAGTGTGATTTGTTTTTTTCATTAATTTTCTTTTCACATTAGTAATAAGAATTTTGAGAAAATATGCTTCATTCACATTTATTTAATGCAAAGAAAATCACTCATTATTGTATTACAGTAATGACAATCATTCTGTTTGGACAAATTTATTATATATATTTTTGTTATTATTATTTATCTTTTTTTTTTTTTTTTTTGCTTTTATTATTGCATATTTAAATTATGGTAATAATGAGAATGAGATTTTTACAGTAGACAGTTGGGGAAGGAGAGTTTAATTGTGCTTAAATCTCATTAAAATAATCTCACAATGCGAAAAACAGGCTACATTTTCTTTATGCAAAATACAATTTCTTTCCTTGGATTTTGTGGTGAAATATGACATGGACACGTTCTTTTCACTTACAGACATTCACACTTTAAACGTGATCTTTCACACTTTTTTCTTTTAGATAGAAGATTTTATGACAGTCAATCAACCTTTTAATTATTTCAGAATACCAGTGTCTTTTCCCCTGAACTCTTAATTTAACAATTTAAGTGATAAACTGAATTTAATTAAGCAATCATGCTAATAATGAGACACAAATATTACACATCACATTCTAATGATTTCCAATGTTTTCGTAGAAAAATATTGAACCTGCTTCACTCTTTACACAAAGAATCCATATCGTACTGACAAGATGTAGTCTGCTGTGAAAAAGACAAATCACAAACAAGATCTCATTAACATCTCAAACGTTTCTCCTTGCCAAGATACCAAAGTCTGTGAACTTCAGAGATCTAAATATGAACTCAAACATTTCTCATCAGATTCTCTATAGACCAAATAATCTGAGCTATTCTTTCCACATTAACTCTAGAGCTCTATACTCTCACTGTATGACAACAACTGACTCAACTGTGTCTATTTTGTATCTTCTTTATGTGAAAAAAATAAATCAATCTTCTTTTGTGTTCCATGGAATAAAGAAAGTGATGACAGAATTGTCTTTTTTGGGTGAATGACTGAATTGAAACATACAGTTGAAGTCAGAAGTTTACATACACCTTAGCCAAATACATTTAAACTCAGTTTTTCAACATTTCTGACATTTAATCATAGAAAACATTGACATTAAATGTTTGACATAAAGAAAACATTAAAGTAGGACCACTACTTTATTTTAAGAATGTGAAATGTCAGAATAATAGTAGAGAGAATGATTTATTTCAGCTTTTATTTCTTTCATCACATTCCCAGTGGGTCAGAAGTTTACATACGCTTTGTTAGTATTTGGTAGCATTGCCTTTAAATTGTTTAACTTGGGTCAAATGTTTTGGGTAGCCTTCCACAAGCTTCTCACAATCAGTTGCTGGAATTTTGGCCCATTCCTCCAGACAGAACTGGTATAACTGAGTCAGGTTTGTTGGCCTCCTTGCTCGCACATGCTTTTTCAGTTCTGCCAAAAAAAAAATTCTATCGGACTGAGGTCAGGGCTTTGTGATGGCCACTCCAATACCTTGACTTTGTTGTCCTTAAGCCATTTTGCTACAACTTTGGAGATATGCTTGGGGTCATTGTCCATTTGGAAGACCCATTTACGATGAGCTTTAACTTCATGGCTGATGTCTTGACATGTTGCTTCAATATATCCACATCATTTTTCTTCCTCATGATGCATCTATTTTGTGAAGTGCACCAGTCCCTCCTGCAGAAAAGCGCTTCCACAACATAATCCTGCCACCCCCATGCTTCACGGTTGGGATGGTGTTCTTCGGCTTGCAAGCCTCACTTTTTCCTTCAACCATAACGATGGTCATTATGGCCAAAAAGTTCAATTTTTGTTTCATCAGTAAGGTCTTTGTCCCCATGTGCACTTGCAAACTGCAGTCTGGCTTTTTATGGTGGTTTTGGAGCGGTGGCTTCTACCTTGCAGAGCAGCCTTTAAGGTTATGTCGATATAGGACTAGTTTTACTGTGGATATAGATACTTGTCTGCCTGTTTCCTCCAGCATCTTCACAATGTCATTTTGCTGTTATTCTGCGCCTCCTTCCTGAACGGTATGATGGCTGTGTGGTCCCATGGTGTTGTACAGATCAACGTGGTACCTTCAGGCATTTGGAAATTGCTCCCAAGGATGAATTCGATCTTTTATTCTTGTGGAGGTCCACAATGTTTTTTCTGAGGTCTTGGCTGATTTCTTTTGATTTTCCCATGATGTCAAGCAAAGAGGCACTGATTTTGAAGGTAAGCCTTAAAATACATCCACAGGTACACCTCCAGTTCAATACATCTTCTATAAGAAGCTAATTAGCTAATTGGCTAAAGGCTTGACATCATTTTCTGGAATTTTCCAAGCTGCTTAAAGGCACAATTAACTTAGTGTATGTAAACTTTTGACCCACTGGAATTGTGATATAGTCAATTAAAAGTGAAACAATCTGTCTGTAAACAGTTGTTGGAAAAATGACTCATGTCATGCACAAAGTAGATGTCCTAAACGACTTGCCAAAGCTATAGATTGCTAATATGAAATCTGTGGAGTGGTTAAAAAATGAGTTTTAATGACTTCAACCTAAATGTATGTAAACTTCTGACTTCAACTGTAACTAATGATCCAAGTGCAATGAATAAGCAATCTCTGAGCAACAACATCTCTCATATTGAGACATCAGAGACCAGACTTCCAGTATCTCCATCGCTCTTCTGTCTGCTCATGGGAGGCCCATATGTAAAACTTCAGACCCCTCGTGCCCAAACGAGCAGCTCATCATTAGACCTGCATTAATAATTCACACACTGGGCTTTAATCACTACAGTAATGGAGAATTGATTGATGTAGTCTGCACGGGTTTGAGGGAATCATAAAGAGCATTGAGGTCTCAATGAGATCTCGATGAGTTCTGAATAAGAATGAGCTTCACCGGAGGGATTCAGAGAGCCAGAGCTCCACCAGAGAACTTGAACAGCTGATATGAACTTGAGCTAACTTTGGGGTTCTGATTTTAAAGAGGGGATAAACAGATTAATTAATACAATTAGCATTAAAAAGATGATTTATAAAATATTATCAGAGGATTTTGATTAAAATTTCAAGAGTAGTTCACAATCTAAACTTCAGAGTTTGGTTAATTCGCTCCAAACCCAAGTAAAGGGGTTTGTCAAAATCACTACCCCTAGTACACTAACTTACCTTAGCAACACCAGAAATAAAACCTCTTACAAATGTCGCTACACAATAATTTCACTTGCAAAACATTCTAGCCTTAAATCACAAATAGTATAGTGGCAGTAAGATAATGTTTGAAACATGCCAGACAGCATGTGTGAAGCTAAAGCCATCAGCTGGTGTCTGGACGAGCAGATTTCATCGATTCATGTCCGTTATCAATGTTTTAGGCCCCTGTGGAGATTGACAGTGAGGAATGGATTGGCTTGCTCGATAACAACAATCTCGGCCGTTGTGTAAGATTGGACGTGGCTTCAGACTGTAAGGGGAGGGCTCAACCAATTGTAAGTTGAAATAAAGAGTCTTCGTTAAGTGTCTGGGTAACAGACAACTTCATAATTGGATCAGTACAACTGATTGAAAATTATTACAGTATGTTTATCTATGGAGTCATTCACAGGATGCATAATTGCATTCAAAAACAGCTAGATGAAGCACAAATGGAACAGAATGCAGGTGTCTTTTAAAAGATGAACATTTCATACTGTAAGTGATGAAATCATATCCATTTATTTAGATAGTGTAGTTAACATTCAGTGTATCTTTGTATGGTTGTTATAGTAATGATGTAACACTAACACAATGCCAAAAGACTGAGAGTAGTTTTCAAATAATTACTCAAAGCTTACAAAGTAAAACTGTGCTTTTATGTCTGTCTATAAAATAAAACACATGGCGATGTATCTTAATTACATGCCTTTGTTTAAATGTTCAATTGTATTGAGTTTTATGAGCTTCAGTGGGTTTCAACACGTCTCTGAGCTGTTTGCCAATAAATTCATTGATTATAACTGCAGATAATTGAGTCCTGTTTGAAATCGCTTGCAGACAGAGAAAATGATCGCAAAGACATCTAATGTCTATCCTCGCTTACTCAAATCTTTACTGTATCTGAAAAGAGTAAAAATAACAGTCTGTGTCCAAATTCTCTTACTTTCAGAGTATGTACTAAGAGGTTAATAAAGTAATTTATATATAAAGTTGTTAATAAACTGTTAATAAAGTACGTTCTGTTAGTGTGCAGGTAAGTAGTATAAATACATTCCCACACATAATACATCTGAGAATGTGTCCTTTGACCTGTATGTTCTTTGACATATGAGCTATACTAAATCAACCTGCAAAAATACTATACATTGGCCTATAAATATGGTTGGGTGGGCGCTATCCCCTCGGGATTATACACTGGATTCAGAATTCAGAAAGGATGATTATGAAAGTATATTGTATATCAGTGTGGCTCTGAAAACACAATGGAATAAGTCTATGCAGAGCAATTGTGCATAAAAATGTAAATTTAGGCCAGTCTCGAATGCTGTTTATTGGGAGGTGAAAGTAATCGGCTTTGCCTTAAACTCACAAAGTGCCTCCAATTTTCTGTCGTGCTTTAGTTCCACAGCAGCCAGTCTGCCGGAAACATCCTTGAACTACAAAAGAAGATCCAATGTGGTCAGAACTAGGACTGGGTGAGAAAAAGAAATATTTATATCATCATATTTATGTATATATGAAACTATATATAAACAGTGGATTCAAATAATTGCAATATTCACAATGTTGCACAATTTACATCAGCAACAAAATCATCACAACTTTTGATGAAATTCGATAGATCTCAATATTTATGTGTTTGCTCTAAAATGGTGTAAAATTTGACAGTCCTTCAGAAACTATATACAAACATTGGATAAAAATCATTGCAATTTTTATGTTGTTGCTTTATTTTACATAGGTGACAAAATCATTGCAATCTGTTTATTTTTTTTCATCTTTAGATGAAATTAGATATCTCTGTATTTATGCATTCGCTCTAAAATGGAGTAAAATATGACACGCTTTTTTGAAAATGTATATAATAAGTGAATTAAAATCACCGCAATATTCAAAATGTTGCATAATTTTACATCGGTGTCAAAATTATTGCAAATATATAGAGAATATTTGATATACTGCACAGCCAGAGTCACAACAGCTTAATTTTATTTCTCCCAGTAACAAAAAAATTTGAGTTCTTTCAAGTCAAAGTGTTTCGAGAGTTCCTAAAGAAAATCAAGTCTGAAGATAACCGAGGCTTTATAGAATCATCCGAAATAACATTAGAAAATAAACAAGGCTTTACGGAATCGCACGAAATAAAGTTCGAATATTAAAGAGGCTTCACGTAATTCTCAAAATAAAGTCTAAAAGTAACTGAGGCTTGAAGGAATCATCCAAATTCAAATCTGAAGATAAACAAGAGTCTTTAGGAAACTATATATAAAAAGTGGGTTAAAATCTCACTTTATTTACAATGTTGCATATTTATACATTGTCAACAAAATCATGGCAACTTAGTTTTTTTTTAATCTTTTGATGAAATTCGATATGTGTGTGTAAGGGGGTTTAGTGGAAAGGAGGAGGCGAGAACCGGCTTGACAACTTAAATAATAATTTAATAAACAATTTAAACAAAACACACAACCAAAAACACACAGTACAGCTGCCTGTAATTCTCTCTCTCTCGAACTGTCGTCCCCTGGCCGCCTTTATCCCTCGCGCGCCCCATCAGGCTGATTGGGGACCGGGTGTGTCTCATTCCAGCCCGGCCCCGCCCTCCTCGGCTCTACACTCCTCCCGGCATTGCCTCAGGCCGGGGAGCCCCCGGCATGACGTACATCCCCCATCCTTCCTCTCCGGGGGGGGCGTGCCTTAGGAAAGGCCAACACGGAGCGACAGAGAGAGAGAGAGAGGAGAAAGAGAAAAAAAGAAACTCACCGGTTCTCTGATGCGCCGTCGCGTGGTCCTCGATCACTACTCCACCCTCTCAGGCGGACTGCAGCCACTCCTCCCCGGCCGGACCGGAGTCAGACCTCCGACCCCCAGTGGACAGAACACCCCTCCGCGTTCCCGGCGTCAGGTGGGGACACTCCTCCGCCCCTGGCAGCGGCCCTACCACTCCAGGCGGTCGGGGAGTCGCTTCCCTCCTCCCCCCGCGGACGGCGGTCTTCTCTCGACCCCTCCACGTTCCCGGGGGACGGCAGGGCACTCCTCCGCCCCCGGCAGTGGCTCCCTCGCTCCAGGCGGTCGGGGAGTCCCGTCCCCACTCGCCTCGCAGACGGCGGCCGTTCCCCGCGTCCGGGTGGTCGGGCTACTCCGTCCCCCATCGGACGGCAGCGGCGCTCCCCTGGGTGGACAGCAGTGTCGAGGACTCTGCGACGGGAATCCCTCCTCCTTCCCGGGTTTCGGCACCAGTGTAAGGGGGTTTAGTGGAAAGGAGAAGGCGAGAACCGGCTTGACAACTTAAATAATAATTTAATAAACAATTTAAACAAAACACACAACCAAAAACACACAGTACAGCTGCCTGTAATTCTCTCTCTCTCGAACTGTTGTCTCTTGAACCCATCAGGCTGATTGGGGACCGGGTGTGTCTCATTCCAGCCCGGCCCCGCCCTCCTTGGCTCTACAGTGTGTCTTTAGGAAAATATACAGTACATAAAAATGTAATTGAAATCATCAGAATATTCACAATGTTTCATATTATATAGTCAAATAGTCACAATGCAAAGTCAAAATCATCGCAAATATTGTGTGGATTTCTGATAATTGCCCAGCCCAAGTCAGGACAGCTTCATTTTGTTTCTCCAATAACAAAACAATTGAGTTCTTTCACGTCAAAGTGTTGAGAGAGAGAGAGAGAGAGAGAGAGAGAGAGAGAGAGAGAGAGAGAGAGAGAGATCAAATGTCTAAAGACAAGACTGGCCGATTTGATCCAAGGGGAACACACACACAAGGAAAGTGCTGAGCAATACTGAATTGTTCGTCAGTCTCATCTTGTATTCATGACACCCACATACATCAGTCAGAATACAACATCTAAAGCAACATAAGACAACGGCAGGAGGAAGTGCAGGCTTTGAAGGACTCTCAAACAGTCGATCTGAATTAAACCTTTGTCCATCTGCTTGCAAGAGATATAGGAAACAAAAGCAGGGCTAGATTTTTATACTTCCTGGAGAAAACATGGAACTTGTAGAATTCTACAACAACAGAACGCATATAGTATCGAGGGGTTTTAAAAACATGGATATTTTGTACATACATCATTTTCTCTGAAAAACAACCATAGTAAAAAACATGCAATCTTCCAATAAATTGTGAAATCATAAACACTAGCACGAGTTTCCCAAAGGGACCTGCACAAAACAGCACCTTTACTGTAACACCACCTACACGCAACTCTGATATTGGGCTGAATATCAAGCCGAGATGTGTGTAAGCCATAATGCCGTGAGCGGATACGCCCACTCACACATTCACACATTCACACATTCGTCTTCCAACTAGTATACTAGAAATGAAGAATACAAGCAGACAGCCACAAATATGAGCCCTTTTAAATCATTTCAGTCCTGGTGGGAGGAATTAAAAAATATGTAAATTTATAGCCCAGTCTCACAATAGAAATATTGCTACGGTGATGCTTTCCCTTACGTCATGTCTCACCCAAATGTCTCTCAGTGTCCGTTTATAGGGTTAGGGTTATTTCGGAGGATTCTGTAAAATCTTGGTTATCCCCTGCTAAAAAAACAGCTTAACCAGCAATGCAATTTCCATGCTGGTAAAGGCCAGTTATGGCCTGGTTGGTGCTAATTTGGTAGGTTGGTAACAAGCAATGCTGGTCTTTTCAGCAGGGTCTTCAGATGTTATCGCCTGTTTAAAGCACACAAAATCGAAAGTAAAAAGAACAACAAAATGGCCAGAAATGTTCAATTACAGTATTGTATAAACTAGGCACAGTTGAGTTCAACACGCACGTTGCATCAAGCAAGCTTACTTGCGTGATGCAAATCGTAAATAAAAGGTAACAGGAAGATTGTCAGTAACATAAATGTAATGCACTAAAAACTGAGGTTTTACAGGATCATCCGTAATAATGTCAGAAGGTAACAAGGCTTTATAAAATCGTCTGAAATGAAATCTGAAGATAACCAAGTCTTTATGGAATACTCCGAAATGAGGTTAAAACTGCCACTGAGAGACATTTGGTGGTGCATGGGAAAATGTTGCTACGGTGAACGTTTCCTTGGGAAAATGTGTAGAAATGTCTATATTATGTTGATCTGTAAAGGGGTGAACAGTATTAGAAATTTTTAATCAAACTACACAAATGCTCAGGCAAAATTAATGTAGATATATCCTGGTGAACAAATTCTTGAATGTCTTCTGTCCAGCTAGAGCAGAGATGCCCAAACCAGGGCCTGAGGGTCCGTGATGACCTTTGATTTGGCCCGCCTTGCCGTATATGACAAGGCTGGGGGGGGGGGGGGGGGCTTTTCATTACATTAATTTAGCAGATTTCAGAGATTTTTTTTTTTATAATGAAATCATAAAGTAGGGGAACAAGGGCAACTTTCATATTTTAATATAATGCCGTTTGCAGGCCTGAAATTCGGCATGGGATTGCGGGTATTGCGCAAATTGTAATCATTCACATAAGTTCCACATTCATAATGCAGAAACTTCCCGCAATCTTTTATTTACTTTACAGTGCAGCTGCAAATTAGTTTTTGTATCGAACTCTAATTCCAGAAGTTGCGCAAGTAAACCCGCTCTGTCTCTCACTTTCTCTCTCGTGCAGCTGTCAGCAGCACCTTGAGCACTTGTTGAATTTAGTGAAAGCGAGTGCAGTGAGGAAATGGTTTGTCACATAGTTACTGAACTTAAGATGTTAAAGATACACTATATTGCCAAAAGTATTCGCTCACCTGCCTTTAGACGCATATGTACTTAAGTGACATCCCATTCTTAATCCATAGGGTTTAATATGACGTCGGCCCACCCTTTGCAGCTATAACAGCTTCAACTATTCTGGGAAGGCTTTCCACAAGGTTTAGGAGTGTGTTTATGGGAATTTTTGACCATTCTTCCAGAAGCGCATTTGTGAGGTCAGACACTGATGTTGGATGAGAAGGCCTGGCTCACAGTCTTCGCTCAAATTCATCCCAAAGGTGCTCTATCGGGTTGAGGTCAGGACTCTGTGAAGGTCAGTCAAGTTCTTCCACACCAAACTCACTCATCCATGTCTTTATGGACCTTGCTTTGTGCACTGGTGCGCAGTCATGTTGGAACAGGACGGAGCCATTCCCAAACTGTTCCCACAAAGTTGGGAGCATGGAATTGTCCAAAATCTCTTGGTATGCTGAAGCATTCAGAGTTCCTTTCACTGGAACTAAAGGGCCAAGCCCAGCTCTTGAAAAACAACCCCACACCATAATCCCTCCTCCACCAAACTTCACAGTTGGCACAATGCAGTCAGACAAGTACCGTTCTCCTGGCAACCGCCAAACCCAGACTCGTCCATCAGATTGCCAGATGGAGAAGCGTGATTCATCACTCCAGAGAACGTGTCTCCACTGCTCTAGAATCCAGTGGCGGCGTGCTTTACACCACTGCATCCGACGCTTTGCATTGCACTTGGTGATATATGGCTTGGATGCAGCTGCTCGGCCATGGAAACCCATTCCATGAAGCTCTCTACGCACTGTTCTTGAGCTAATCTGAAGGCCACATGAACTTTGGAGGTCTGTAGCGATTGACTTTGCAGAAAGTTGGCGACCATTGCGCACTATGCGCCTCAGCATCCGCTGACACCGCTCTGTCATTTTACGTGGCCTACCACTTCGTGGCTGAGTTGCTGTCATTCCCGATCACTTCCACTTTGTTATAATACCACTGATAGTTGACTGTGGAATATTTAGTAGCGAGGAAATTTCACGACTGGACTTGTTGCACAGGTGGCATCCTATCACAGTACCACGCTGGAATTCACTGAGCCCCTGAGAGCGGCCCATTCTTTCACAAATGTTTGTAGAAGCAGTCTGCATGCCTAGGTGCTTCATTTTATACACCTGTGGCCATGGAAGTGATTGGAACACCTGAATTCAATTATTTGGATGGGTGAGCGAATACTTTTGGCAATATAGTGTATATAAACCTTTCTAAACCTGTTAATTCGACATGCAAATGGCGTTATACCGCATCTCCAAAAGTGAGCGATGCGATAAAACTATACTGTTCTGATTTATAATCAACAAAGCTGTTAAAATTGCAAGCGCGTGATGGCGAACGTATTTCAGATATTGGCGTGCCATCATTATTCATAATGCAGCACATTTGCAAGAAGGCAGAAATAGCTAAAATTCCAGCTGCAGGGTGAAAAGAGACATTTAAATACCCGTTACATCTCTCATCTCCATCTCTAGTTATATCCAGGGTCAGAAATTAACGGAGGCTCTGAGCAAAAAAATTCCCCTCCAATCTGATATAGTTCAAAATATATCCATCGCGATCTTCATTTGAATTTTTGCCATCCGTTGTGCAGATGTTGCCGAGTCATTGGCGGAAGCTCGCGCCATAAACGCCCACAGACAGGCACTTCGCTTCTCACGCTCCGCATTAGTTCGGTGTCATGCTCCCGCACTAAAAAAAACAAATGCTACAATGTAGTTAATAATAATATTAACAAAAATAATATCTGGATGTGTTAAATAGCCATGATGTTAAATAAAACTTTAATAATTTGACAGAACATTAACTACTTTTGGTGTATGAATCATATCTCTGATGTTCATTGTTAATTGTTTATATTTTGCATAATTTAATAGCCAAAACATTAGGAAATATGTGAATGAGAAAAAGTTTTATTTCAGTAACAATGCACATTATGCAAAGTAGAGATCATGCAATCTTGTAATTATTGAAACATGCCATTTTACTAATTGTGTAAATTAAAGTATTTGACATAAAAGAATGACAGCATCACAATGTTATATAAAAAAAAGACCTTTGTAAAGGTAAAAAAATGCCCCCCATATGAGCCGTGTAAGGGGGGAATTCCCCCCTTTTTCAAAAATGAATTTCAGGCCCTGAGTTTGTTATATGCAAAGTTTACTTTCGGCCCATGGCCCTTAATCAAGTTGGATTTTTGGCCCTTTGTAGGAAAAAGTTTGGGCACCTCTGACCTAGAGTGTTAAGTAAGGATTATTTCATGGTAAGTAGTTTTCTCAAACTTTCTGCAGTCATTCTGCTGGGAATTCTCTGCTCTGAAAGTTCAAACTCTTTATCACAGGAGCACTGGAGCGAGGCGCTGGAACAAAAGGGATGGATTTATGCTTATAATAAACAACAAACGCTTTCACAATAAACTCAGGTCAGTTTTTAGGTCGCCGTGTTCTCTTGATAAAGCAGCGATCACTAAATGGCTCTCTTGGTGTTGTGTGACTTTTTTTAATTAGAGAGTAATTAAAGCACAGCAAGGATTTTATCCACAAAAGTAAAAGTATTACTAAGAGACGCATGAAACAAAGCACCACTGATTTTTGTCAGATGCTAAATAAAGTCACTCTTGGAGTATAATAACAATACAATACAGACAGAGAAAGAGATGGATAGATGAACATGGCACATGGCAGTCACATGGCAGTTTTGTTGATTCATTGGTCATCTGTGTCCATCTATACGGTCCTCTCTGCTGAGCTTTGAATTGCATAAAAATACGGAATGAGTAACCACATTTTTTCCCACAGATGTTTTCTTTTTTTAAATAAAGTGTTGGATAGGAGGCTAGCTAAAATGTTAAGCCTGTATTTCATATATATGAAATTCTGTTTGTTGATTGGTTGGTCTCTTTAAGCATAAAAGTTGTACCTTTTTGTACAAGCCAAGTCATTCGATAACTTTAGATTTCGCCACTATGTACAAACTATTACAAGTTGCACAAGACTACATTGGTTTGTCCAGATTTTGTCATTTCATCATGTTCAAGATGGATCATGACCTGATTGTCACAAAGAACTTTACTACAATGCCATCGAAGAGCCTTCTAAGTTCGTATAATTCCGTAAGAGAATCTTTTAAAGTTCTAAAGTTGTTTAGAGAGCCTCACTTTTTCTTTGTTGATGGATGATACCTAGAACCAATAAACTCATCTGAAGAACCGATCACATAACATCAAGAACTTCCAAGAAATCTCCAGACCATTTAGAACTCAAGCACTTTATAAAGTAAATGTTTCTTAATAATAAAAAAAAAGGATTCTTTGCCATACAAGTTGCTAGGAAATAAAACAATTACAAGTCATTATTTTAAAGAAATATGATCAGGAATTCAGGGAATTGCCTCTTTGCATTATTCATACACATTACATAAAAAACTGAGTCAGAGCAATCACTTCGCATAAAAACGATTTCTATTAACATAAATAAACCAGTCAAATGCATATTCAGTAATTTGATCAAATGTAATTTGGCTAATATGTAGATTATTATGTGACAAACAGCAAGAATGTACTTTTGTTTAAAAACAAAAGCGTGAATGCAGAAAGAATGACTAATGCTGAACAATCACACAAAACTACAGATATAAATCCATCTAAAAGAGTAAAAATGTTCTACTAGCTCTGGCATGTAAAAACATGTGACATATTTGGCTCAGAATGAAATTCAGTTTCTCAAACCGGCCGGTAAATTATGAGAAGTCTTTAAAAATTACATGAAAAGATCAGATGTTAAGAGATAAACAAAGAGAGTTCTGGGACACTGGAAGTGGTGTTTAAATCAATTGTAATATCATATAAATCATCCAAAGAATTTAGAGGAAATGTCTGTGTTCATCTCTCATCAGCATTACACTAATTAATCACCTCTGATCAGTAATCAGTAGCTTCTATAGGTCTTTAAACCAATGTAATCAGACAGAACGCCTTAAAAGCATTTGCATCGGGCATTGCCATCTGATACTGAGACCACAGCAATGATAACAGGTCATTACACTGCTTAACAAACTGGCATTTTGTCAAATTCACTCAAAATAGAGGCATAAACATTTGGTATTCTACCTAAAAAAGCATAATTACAGTGTGCATATAAATACCTTTCTCTCTCTGGATATTATAACTCTGATTCAGAGAAGAGAGCTGACGAATAGGTGATGAACAGACCCATTCCAGGATCCTCATGGGAATAAAGGAATTTTTTAAGTGAGGCCTCTTCACAGTATTATCTGAGGATTAGATCAATACGACCCCGTAGGTAAAAACTAATCTGCTGCTATCTCTAGCAGCATCTCACCAGGCGGCAAACAATTGCCTCAATTCTACAGCAATTGTACAATTGTACAACCCAATACATGACCTGAAGATGACAAACCCTCCTCACTAGAGAACATCTCCACAATAAAGTCTCTGTTGAACCCATATCTATCTATCTATCTATCTATCTATCTATCTATCTATCTATCTGTCTGTCTGTCTGTCTGTCTGTCTGTCTACAGTTGAAGTCAGAAGTCTACATACACCTTAGCCAAATACATTTAAACTCAGTTTATCACAATTCCTGACATTTAATTGTAGAAAACTTTCCCTGTCTTAGATCAGTTAGGATCACTATTTTAAGTACAGAGAATGATTTATTTCAGCTTTTATTTCTTTCATCACATTCCCAGTGGGTCAGAAGTTTACATGCACTTTGTTAATATTTGGTAGCCTTCCACAAGCTTCTCAAATTAAGCTGCTGTAATTTTGGCCCATTCCTCCAGACAGAACTGGTGTAACTGAGTCAGGTTTGTAGGCCTCTTGCTCGCACACGCTTTTTCAGTTCTGCCTACAAATTTTGTATCAGATTGAGGTCAGGGCTTTGTGGTGTCCACTCCAATAAATTGACTTTGTTGTCCTTAAGCCATTTTGCCACAGCTTTGGAGGTATGCTTGGGGTCATTGTCCATTTGAAAGACCCATTTGCAGCCAAGCTTTAACTTCCTGGCTAATGTCTTGAGACGTTGCTTCAATTTTCCTTCCTCATGATGCCATCAATTTTGTGAAGTGCACCATTCCCTCCTGCAGTAATGTACCCCAACAACATAAAGTTGCCACCCCCATGCTTCAAGGTTTGGATGGTGTTCTTCGGCTTGCAAACCTCACCCTTGTTCCTCCAAACATAAATATGGACATTATGGCCAAACAGTTCAATTTTGGTTTCATCAGACCAGAGGACATTTCTCCAAAAAGTAAGATCTTTGTCCCCATGTGCACTTGCAAATTGTAGTCTGGCTTTTTTATGGCGGTTTTGGTGACTTCTTCCTTGCTGAGCAGCCTTTCAGGTTATGTCGATATAGGACTTGTTTTACTGTGGATATAGATACTTGTCTTCCTGTTTCCTCCAGCATCTTCACAAGGTCCTTTGTTGTTGTTCAGGGATTGATTTGCACTTTTCGCACAAACTACGTTCATATCAAGGAGACAGAATGCATCTCCTTCCTGAGTGGTATGATGGCTGTGTGGTCCCATGGTGTTTATACTTGTGTACTATTGTTTGTACAGATGAACGTGGTACCTTTAGGCATTTGGAAATTGCTCCCAAGGATGAATCAGACTTGTGGAGTTCCACAATTTTTTTTCTGACATCTTGCCTGATTACATTTGATTTTCCCATGATGTGAAGCAAAGAGGAACTGAGTTTGAAGGTAGGCCTTAAAATACATCCACAGGTACACCTCCAATTGACTCCAATTAGCCAATTAGCCTATCAGAAGCTAAATGGCTAATTGCCTAAAGGCTTGACATCATTTTCTGATATTTTCCAAGCTGCTTAAAGGCACAGTTAACTTAGTAAATTTCTGACCCACTGGAATTGTGATATAGTCAATTAAAAGTGAAACAATCAGTCTGCAAACAATTGTTGGAAAAATTATCTATCTATAAATTACACTATCTATCTATCTATCTATTCTATCTGTCTGTCTGTCTATCTTCCTGTATGTCTGTCTATTTTTATATCTACCTGTCTGTCTGTCTGTCTGTCTGTCTGTCTACCTACCTGTCTGTCTACCTACCTCTCTGTCTGTTTGTCTATCTACCTGCCTGTCTATTTACCTGTCTTTTTATTTGTCTGTCTAACTGTCTGTCTGTCTATCTACCTGTCTGTCTGTCTTTCTGTCTGCATACCTACCTACCTGTCTGCCTGTTTTTCTGTTTGCATACCTACCTGTCTGTCCGTCTACCTATCTAAAGTCTGTCTTTCTCTCTGTATATCTGTCTACCTGTCTGTCTGTCTGAATAACTACCTGTCTGTCTGTTTGTCTATCTATCTGTCTCTCTGTCCATCTGTCTTTCAACCTGTCAGTCTGCCTTTCTATATACAATGTCTGTCTGTCTACCTGTCTGCCTGTTTTCCTGTCTGTCTCTCTTTCTGTCTGTCTGTCTGTCTGTCTATCTACCTTTCTTTCATTCTATCTATCTATCTATCTATCTATCTATCTATCTATCTATCTATCTGTCTGTCTGTCTGTCTGTCTGTCCGTCCATCTACATGTCTGTCTGTCTCTCTGTCTATTTATAGTGGAAATTGAAATAGATGGTATATTTTAACATGTTGAATTGATTATTACTTGTTATTTGGGATGAATTATTTCTGACAAAAAGCACAACATCATATCATTCGTATTCTCAATGCGTTGTTCTGACGACACCTGCACTGATGTCTCACAAACATTTTCCCAAAATTCCAGTCTCTACCAAACAATCAGATTCCACACGGCATTAAAGACGCCTCCGCAGCTGAAATGAAGAGCTCATTAGTGTTTGCTCACCACACTGAAGTCTTCCGCGCTGCATTCGGCTCCTCTGTAGTAGCACGACAGCAACATTTCTTTAATGTCATGACCCGATCGGTCATAGAACTCGCGCATGTTGAAGGGCCGGGGCTTGAAGTTGGAGAAGTCCGCCTTGTCTTTCAGCGCCATCAGAACGCTCTCTTCCACCAGGTGTGTGTCCCGGATCTCATACCTGACATGATTGACACACATACACAATAAATAATCACTGGTAAATCATGTTCAGTTGAGTACACATACAGTACAAGTACTTTATAAGAACATTAGCTTAATGTAAAAGTTGAAAAATAAAATAAATTTTAATTAAAATAAAATGTAAAACAAAATTTAATAAAATTAAATAAAATGTAATAATTATATGAAAATGTTATACAATAAAATTAAATAAAAAATAAAAATAAAACACAACAAAAAAATGACAAATTAATTATAACAGAATATAATAATAGATGGTACTGAGGCAGATGTAACCATGGTAACAATAATGATATAAGAAGGTATTACCATGGAACTGTTGGTCTCCCACAAATATGGTATTTAAAAGCTATTCACATGGAAATGTAATCTTGTAAGTTCAAGAATTTATTTTCATGTTATCAGGATTTAAAAGTAATCATAAATTATTTCCTGTTTATTGAAGACAATGTTCTTTGGCAAGCTGTAATATACAAAATTCCTTATATGTGTGACATTTAATCATGTACTATCACAGTCATTTTCTCTAAACAACATAAAAATCCAATCAACTTAATTTTCAAAAGCCCTGCAGGCTGCAAAACCACAACAATGAGAAGGACTTTGCTGAACATGTTTGGAGAGGATTAAATGTCAGTAGACCATCCATGAAGTTGTTTGCTACACTTCAGCCATGATGCTACGCAATTAACCCCACAATTAATCGGCAATTACGAGAGCTTGTCAAGTCATATTTCTGTAACGGCATGACTGCAATGTCACAGCAACATTCTCATGCTCATATGGAGGGAGACACAGCAGGGTTGTGAGTAGCCTCGTAAATATGCCATAAATATGCCACAGTATAAAGTGGCTTAACCCTTACACTAGCGTATACTTAACTTTTCCGCATACTGTTCCGTCTCACGCAGGAAGCTGAGAGTGTGGTGTTTGTAGTCAAATGCCATGTTCAGTTTCATAAAATGTTGCAAGTTTGACCGTTGTTAGTTTGTCATAAGAAAATGCTAGTTTGCTAATGTTGTTTTAATCAACATTGACAACATGGAGATGATGCACTACAACTAGGGTGAGGTTATGGAAAGACGGTGCGTGTCTAATTCCGCATCTACACTAATCCGTTTTCTTTCGAAAGTAGTAATGAAGAGCATTCTCGCAACTTGCAACGCCATTCCATTTTGAATGAGAGGCTTAAACGTATCAAAATGAATGGGATTTCAATGGAAAATGTGGATCTGGCGTAAGGGGGCCTCAACATCAAGCACGTTTTTGCATCCATCCGTGATGTTTTTCAATTGTTTTTCCATGTAAACATACGCCAGATGGACGTCATGACCACTGCACCATGTCTCACAGTTTTTTTTCAGTGCCTTGCAAAGGAGCATCACGCTTTTTATACGGTGTGTCAAGTTAAAAAGATCTAAAAAAGAATACTTGCATTCTGTTGTACTCGTTGCGCTGCATCTTTCATTTTAACGCAAGAACACGTTTAGTCTGAATGGCCTTTAAGGCCACATCCACACCGATATATTTTAGTTTGAAAACGTGGCGCTAATTTAGCCACATGTACACCACTCAGCCACACTAGAACTGCGTTTTCCTCCACCGAAAAAAAACAAAAAAAAACACTCTCCATTACTGCATCCTTTGAAAACTGAGATTTCAAATGAAAACGAATTAGAATTGGATGGGGAATAAGTCTGACAAGAGTTCCAGAACGTCAGACATCGTTTACAACACCTTCAATCTCCAACAGGGAGATTACATCCACACTCGCACAACGGCAACGTCCAAACACTTGACTCTAATTTATTTAATCACTGCACATTTGAAAATGTCTATATAACCCTCTCTGCAGGCGTAGAACGAGGGCCTGTCGACTGCTTTTGTGGTCAATATGAACAAAGAACTTCGCTGAAGTGACAGCAGCAGAGACTGAGAGGATCACAGTGCAAGAGTGAGATGGACACAGAGCTCACTGTCATTACTGTCTCACACACGGTTCTCTCTTGAGCCCGTCTGTCCTCCTGTCTCACCACCTCCATTCATCTCCTGAGAGGGAGGAAACCTGTCTGTCTGACAGCTCATGTTTGTGCCGAGAGATTTGAGGAAGGACAAAGAGCAACTGAAGGACATGAACGAAAAAGTGGATGATTTTACACATTTTTACATTCATTAGTCTGTCGGCTCTCAAGAAATACTTCTGTTCTCTTAGTGTAGAATTTGAATGACTAATAATCAACATATTTCAGAAGAGCTCTCCATAAAGTCTCAGACTGTGTTCAGATTGGCCAAGATGTACCAAAGACTTCAATGACAATTCTCAGTATGAACTCAAACATTTCTCATCAAATGATCTGAGCTATGCTATCCACATTTATTTCATAGCTCTAAACTCTTACTTTATGTCAAGACTTTGTGTCTGTTTCAAAACCATTGAGCAATAAAACGTTCCTTTGGGTGTGTATGACTGGGATAATAATATAGCCTAATTGAATATTCGGCAATCTAAAACTAATCTGATGCAGTTAAAACGGTACACATCTTCAATGACGATATCACAGCAGTTAATCTCAATAACAAATATTCTCAAACCGAGTTCTTGGCCGCTGGAATTAAACACATTACAGACTAGAACACTCATAAGTGAACAACAAACACTGAATCCATTAAGAATAAACATCAAATTATAAAAACGTATCCGCAGGAGCTAACACGACCACGCTAACCACCCAAATCCTGACCCCTTGGGAACAACTGCCACACCACATAGACGCATTTTGACAAGGGGAACTTCTTCCTGTCAAGTTCTGCCTCCCTGTCGTTAATCATCACAAGTCAGAAAAATAACGGCAATTATCTTGAGACTTCTCCAAGCTTGAAGATCTCATTAGCTGGAAATTTAAAAGTGGCTTGTTAATCTTCTCCTTTGGAATGAGTGTTGAATCATTTCAAGTTTAATTCAAACGTGACGTCTTTCCAAGTGGTGATCAACGAGAGAAACAATTAGGGTTGGACTTTTTCATGGGAAATAGTTTGGATAGGGAGAGAGGTGGCGGAAAAATAAGATGGCTTGATGGCGTCAGATGACAAGGAAAGTCTATTCCGACATGGAAAATTTATAGCTGAAATTACCAATACAGTCTAATGACAACTCGTAATAATTTGATCAACAAACAGACTTTCAGATCGATACAAATACAGGCATCAAATATTAGCTTGCCTCCTAACATTTCAATTTTAAGAATGGAAACATTACTGAACAAGTTTGGTTACTGATGTATGTCTTTAACCTGTACTACTCTTCCCTTGTCTCGTTCCAAAACTCAGTGTTTTCTTTCTTGCGTGGGACACAAACATCATTTTGCAATCTAAATCATAGTTAGCTTTAGGTTTGGAATTTGGGTTAGGGTTAAAACGTAATAATATTGTTCATTAATTTGAGCCAACTCATCCGATTTCTAATGATTTCATCATCTCATTTGATTATTACGACTTGTCATGAGGTTGGAAATTACTAACAGTATTTAACAAGCATTTAAATGTTGATCGAAAAAGCAGATTTTATTGTTCAGGTTACTTATGACATTCAAAATAAATGTAAAGCTATAGTTTATAAGTACTGCAAGTTTTAAATTTGCATATCTTTTCTCAAACAGCCAGTACATGCCAAATCTCTACTAATCTTTTGTAAATGTGTTTAAAACTTCTCAAACAGCAAATTTTTTCAGCATTATTTTGGAAAAAAGGTGAAACAATGATGATTAAAAAGATTAGTATATTTTTCTTTAGAATAATGTGCACCAATGAATGAGTCGTTCAAGGACCGTTGGTTAAGAAAGTACATTTTTTCATGTCGACTTTAAACAAAAGAATAAATTAGAAAACTAGCAAAAGTCAAAACTAGATCCAACAGCCAGGCCAAACGGTTACTCAACACTCAACTCTCAAAAAAAGTCGTAAACCTTCTAAAATACATTTAAAAAGCCAAAAACACGGTGAGATTTACTTCTTTCCAGTTCCTCTATAGCTATTCCCAGAGACATTGTTTGCACCTCATGAAACCAGGAGGATTTCAGTGTAATAAAAGACTCATCCAGTTCAGTTAAGGTTAATATCATTTTTATTTGTGCAGATATCTTCTTGTTCTTCATCCAGAGTGTAGGAGTGACCGTCACTTACCGGAGAACCTGATACCTTCACCTTATATATCTCGCTTTTCTAATAATAGCTATAAAGAAGGCGGCAGTTCTGTGAGGATGATTTCAGCTGAAGGTTAACTCGATTTTAAACCACAGGCCTACAGCCCCTCTGCACCATTTCACCTTCAACTTGTGGAGGAAGAGGATAATTTCCAGTCTTAAGTAATCCCACATCCAGATCTGGCACAGACCTACGATTCGTGATTTATTCACCTTTAGAGAATATTGAATTTCCACCTGCAGCCTGTTACAGCTCTCTTATTAAATGCTGCCGGGAGCAGTTTGCTCACTTTTTGTAAAAAAAAAACCCGCTGGAGACCGAGATCTACCTGTGTGCGTGAGAGAGCACTATTTATCTCTTTTAGAGTGAGAACACAGTTGTTAGAAAAGAGGGTCACATCTGAGAGACGAGCAACTAACAAAGTGGATTTGCACTGCAAAAAACAAAAAAAAAAAAAATTCTATCTTTTTTTTTTTTTTTTTTGAAAATATCTAAACATCCATAAAACAAAATACATTTACTTGAAAGGCAAAATGACAAAAGATATAAAGTCTAGTTTTCAGACTTATTGTACAACATTTTGTGCGGTTTATGCTAAACACACTTCTTATCTTAATCTATTGTTATTTGCTATAATTGCCATAATCTTAATTTTACAGCATTAAATTACCGTGTTAAATCTTGGCAAGATTTTGGAAAGGCTGCATTACCTACAACAGTAGCCTAAAACAATGGCTCAAATGCTAATTGACTATTGTTTAACATCAACTAATAGCCCGCAAATTCTAGGTGACATCAACCGAAAAGGCAAGTTATTTCAGAAATTACGAAGTTGGGCATGCCAATTAAATCATACTGTATATCGATATGTCGCACTAAATTTTCAAACAATATTGTATTGATACTTTAGAACACTGTATCAATATTTTGTGTGTTCATATGTCCAAATGTTCAGTAATCAAGAAAAAGGTAATTTAAATAAGCGCAAACTCTGAGAACAGCGTTTATCGTGACGTTTCGCAATATATTGAATCGTGAATTTTTATCACGATATGCATCATACTATTATGTGGTTGGCGACACTCTATCCCTACCATGCCAAAATACTTTTTTTTTCTTCTTAAAAATAACGTCCTATGAATTTCGCACAATAACATCAGGAACATATAAAAGGAAAGTAAATAGTGTCAATTTTGATTTCGTGTTGACCGATTTTACAGCGTTTCAATTAGCCCCCAACATTTGTTCAACAAATTTTGTCATTTTCACAGCTGGACATCTCAAACACACTCTTTTAAATTTCAACTACCACTACTAACACCAATTACCCATCAACGCTACCTCTTAGCTTCCGATTACGGTTAACAAATGTCAATAAGTCTTAAGACATCTCGTAATAATTCATATGACATGGCGAAATCGTAAGATATCGTACAACTTGGCTTATTTGAAAAGTGATGACTTCTATTCTCATAGAGACCAACCAATCAAGAAACAGAATTTTAAAAATGTTAGCTAGCCTCCTATCCAACACTTTGAACAAATTTGGTTACTCATTCTATATTTATTTATGTAATAAAAACTACTGTATGTCAGTAACCTGTAATATGCTTCCCTCTTCTAATTCCAAACCAGATGTTTCTCTTTCTTAAAAAAGTTAGTTTTTTAAAAAATCATAGTTTGGCTTTGGGGTTAAACTCATAATAACATGGTTCATTGGTTCATTTATTCCACTCAATGGGAGTAAAAGATGCATGCTTTTGTGCGACCCAACCAATTTCTTCCAATTTTACCATCTCATACTACTATTACGACTTGTTGTGAGACCAGGTTGACAAAAGCCATGGAGAGAAGATTCATGAGTCCATTGATGGTCATGTGGCTCTCCAAGGGTCTTCACCTTTCCATGATCTTTGAGTCACTAACTTAATTCAGACGCACTGTTTGACGCTGCAGTCAGGGAGCAGATGCCGCCAAGTAAGTCTTTAGGACTCAACCAGATTAGTTAGGACTGTATGTTATCTCTTCCCTCGCCAGCAGGTCTGCGGTCTTAAGAGTGTGCGAGTGTGTGTATGTGTAACTTTGAATATTGCCCTGCCATAACTCCCTAAAGTAATCAGCGTGAAGCTCCATAAGTGGGGTTGGGAGAGGCGCAATTGGATTATGGGCCATAAGCACTTTAATTTTCCAAAGACGGTATAACAAATGACAGACCATCAGCTTCCGCATCTCTCTCAACGGTGTGACCGTACTGAATACATACTAGTTTCTTCATTCAAACAGGCTTTTGTGATTACAGGAGCGCAGATGCGCCTGCAAGCTAGATTAAATGTCATACCACAACAAATGTACCGTTACTGTGTATTAACTCTGCACTTAGGAAATGGGGTGTTTGGAAAGTCTAGAAAATCTTCCAACAGTTTCTGTGGGATTTAAAGTGAGCTATGGGGTCAATCGTATTGTCAAATCAAACTTTACATAAACCAAAGAAGTGATTTTTTTTCTTATTATGCAGTTTGGCTTCACTTGAAAGTGGTAAACACATAGAGGGCATGTAAACACTGTGTTGAAGTGCAATTTGAACAAATAAATGTACATAATTAAGACCTACATTTACATAAAAAGCATTTTGCAGATGCTGCTGTCCAGAACGACTTGGAAGTGTTTTGTGTGTGTGTGTGTGTGTGTGTGTGTGTGTGTGTGTGTGTGTGTGTGACCTTACCATTCTTAAAAGATTAGTGCACCCAAAAATGACAATTTTGTCATTGCTTAAAGCCTTAAACCACCACATTTCACCACAAACAAGCCTTTTAGCTGCATGTCTGTGCAGTTGTCTTACTTCTATCTCACTCTGTACTCTGTAGAAGTCTTCTGCGAAGTGGCAGAAAGCACCATGCATGCATTTCTCTGGTGTGAAGCGTTGGAATGACAGAGGGCCAGTGCGCACAGTGGGGCCGGTGTATCAACACACCACCAACAACAACAGTGTGGTTTCAAATGCAGGGCTAATTACACAGATATAAATCCTTGTTTATCATATGGCTTATGAGACACAAGTTAATTGCTTCTGCTTGTCAACCGCTCAAATCCGTTTGATGTTCCCTCGGCTCCTGGTCGCTTCGCCTCATCTCTGCTGCCCCCATCTATGAGCGCAAACAACACGACTTACCTCTACTGCATAAGAACCTAACAGTGCAGAATGGTGTCTGTGCTTTACAAACAAACCGAATGGAAATTATGTTTGAATTCTCGAGGATCAATTAAATTCAGCCAATCAGAAATGCCATATTTGCATGTTTACAAAATGTTTTCAGTGATGTGAGTAATATTTTGGATACTTTCTCTGATCCTAGCTTAATTTGCAGAGTCAGCTACATGGGTTGTAAGTTATTGCGAAGGAACACAAAACATGTTGTGAGGGAAAGTAGAACTTATTGAGAGGAAATGCAATACTTGTTTTGAAGGACCACAAAGCTTGTTATAAGGTAACACAAATTATTGTGAGCGAACACAAAACGTGCTGCTCGAGTCAATGCAAATCTTTTGTAAAAGAATGCAAAGCTATTGAAAGGGAACGCAAACCTTATTTCTCGAGGGAATGCAAAACTACTTCAGAAAATACATTCCCTGCCTGGAAATACATTCCCAGGGGCTCCGTAGAAATTACACACTTCAGCTTTTAAATAATTTTCACCAAATACGTTGTGTAAAAGGATTCTTTCAGTCTGTATATTTAACTGGTATTGGAGAGAAAAATACCACACTTTAGTTTTAATGCTGATTTCAAATATAAACCATTAAATTCACTACATGTTTAGGACAGAACACCTGTTGTGATTCTTAAAAATAATAAGATAAATAGAAAATAAATGTGTTTTAGAAAGCAGACATCCATAGGCGAGTGTCACTGGCAGTCCATGACTCGATGAATTTCCTCAGCGGTGTGTAACTCGAGAACACAGTGAAGGATGGGTGGGGGTCGCACTTGCGATTCTCGTGCTGGAAAATTGAGATTGTTCTAGTGACATTCTAATATGTTGCACAGCGGTTCTCTCTTACTGCGCCTCAGGCAAAACGCAACACTGAATCGATGGACCGAAAATATCCAGCCAGTGCAGCACAGGGAATTGCATTTTTTATTTTTTTAAACTTGAAGTTGAATTATGTGCATAGATGTTTTGTGTGTGTGTGTGTGTGTGTGTGTGTGTGTGTTTCCGATGCATGTATGGTTGTTTGTTTGTGTGTGTACAGGTGCTAATGTGTCACAAATATCTTCAGCCACACTGACTCACTTCCAGAGGAAAAACACACAGTTGCAAAGTGATTTTCTTTCTCCTTACAAGTTTTAGTTCGACAATGAATCGACATGTTCCCCTCTGTTAAAGGAATAGTTCACCCAAAATAAAAAATTCTGTCATCATTTACTCAAGATGTTAGTCTCAGTCTCCTTTCACCTTTATTGCATCTTTTCTTTCCCATTCAATAAAAGTAAATGGTGACTGAAACTAACATTCAAGCAAGAAATCACCTTGCAACCAACCAGAACACCTTAGCAACCGCATAGCAATGCCCTGGCAACCATTTTGGCAGTGAGTTTTGCATGGTCAAAAATGTAAAAATGTAGTTTTTAATCCATTTTGTATAAAAATGTCTTAACATCTAGAAGTCAAGTCGAGTAATGAGCCAAGAAGTAGATGTTAAAACTGTTAAGATTACATTTTTCAATGTGCTGTAAACTGTAAACAACCTACTGCATGTACTGTATGTGTTTATATTACTTTAGAAAATCTAAACACTATGATTTGCTTATAATCCTCCTTAGAACTGACAGTAAAACGTTGCGACTGAGGACATATTGCATTGAAGAGCATCACAATCGCTCTGCATGTGAACGTGAAGCTGATTGTCTCTAATAGACTGTACAGCGCTGTGATGACATCTGCTAGCTAATGAATTCCTCTGAGATTATAGAAGAAAGTTCTGCTCCTCACACTGTGATAACAGTCGGCCTGAGCTGTCAGAGCACTGTACTCGAGCACACTTCAAGAGCAGTGGAAGATCTTCAAACAACAGCATGCATATTGGTTATTCATATCTAATATGGACTTTAGAAGATAATGAAGATGTTGCACTGGTTTGTTCTGAATCTCACACAGTCCGTGTTTATCTGTCTTCAAATAACAGCCTTTTGTGGATTAATAATCACATGACCAACTCGGCATGTTGATGTTATTTTGATTAATTGTGCAGCCCTGAAGGATCATGAAATTAATCTACTGATGCGCTCTTTATGAAACTGATATTCACGTTATTGGTAAATTTTACATTGTCAGCAAAATGATCTCGATTATATCATTAATATTCAATATATCGCCCAGCCATACCTCCAACGTGTCACTCCACTGATTGTTAGGTTTAGGTTTGGGTTATGGGGTTCAGTTTATTTAAAAAATAAATAAATAAAAATGTATTCCTCTTCAGTGTATTACATCCTGAATAGCTGAAAACAATTAGCTTCACAACTCTCTTTTGGCACCTCTCTGTGGACATTACACCAAGAAAATGGAGATCACACGTGCCCATACGCCCAACAACAACTTACCGCTTTGGCCACTAGGGGCAGTGTTTCGAATTTCGGTAAGCACAGGCCGATTTTAGCTCAAGAAAAGTCAGCCTACTCACTCTGAGATCAGTCTGCCCAATTCACATACCGATACTATGCACTAAGCATGTACTTCATTTGTGATTGGAAAGTACATCACCAACAGTACTTTGTACAGACTCCTTTGTTGCTTAACATTTGCATTTAGATGCGTTAGCATTTAGCTAAATTAATTGTCTTAAAATAAATTCAAATTCAAATCAACATGGTGTTCGTAACCCATTTTACTCCCGTAATGTGACATATTCATAGTGAAAACTGAGAAATACAAGTGGATCTTGAAAAGTGTGTCTATGACAGGTGGTTGAAAAATAAGAGGGCTTGATGTCGTCAGCTGAAAAGGACAGCCTTTTCCGAGGTGAAGCAAGTTATTATATTCTGAAGACAGATTACAAAGACAAACATATTCCCTTCGGGATAACATATACACCAATGAATCATGCAGAGTAAGAACGAGACTGTGTATTTTTTAAAGTAAGATACATCAATTTTGATTTAATGGTGACTCTTCATGGTGAAAATTACTCATTTTTAGGGAAAAACTGCTGCAACAACTTTGGCTGAAATTCATAAAAAACTTCACAAACTGAATTTCTCTGGTGCAATTTTTCATACTAACATACTATGAATTGGGAAACAATCACATCATAGACCACATCCACACTAATCCGTTTCCTTCGGACAACTCTGTTTTCATTTTTGTAACCCCAATGATTTTCAAAAGTAAAGAAGAGTGTGGAGGAAAAGTTGTTCTAGTGTGGTTTAGAGGCAGAGACAAAATCAAATGAAAAAGTATTATTGTGGAAGTGGCCTTATTCATACATACTAATCTTACACTAATTAGAATGAATAGCCACAGTTTCTGATTGGATGTTAAGAGGGATAGTTAGCTGTGTTTTTAGGTGGGTAAGTTAGTTGTGCAAACCTTGTCTAGAAAAGCCCTGCAGTTCCCAAGGCGATTGAGCTCATACTAGTTGTTGTGTGTTTTATTGTCATGTTTCCTTAGCATTGCCTTTAAAGGAGAACACATTTTGAAAAGTTCTTCTCTGACCCATAATTAAACGAACTAACAGATTTTGGACTGCCCATAAGAAAGATTTAAAAAATCACAAATGAGATAAAATATTCCAGTTGTTTCTCCTAGATAGCAACAAGATTAAATGTATAACTTCTGCTTAGGTTTCCATCTTAACTGATCATCTAATTAAATAATGACAGAAAAGGACTAGTAAAGCATATATAAATTGGACTATTTGAAAGTGACTTTTCAATAGGGCTGGGCAACATATTGAATATCAACGATATAATCGATATAATTTTGTTGACGATGTCGAACCAATATTGTGAATATTGTGATCATTTTTATGTGCTTTCATTTGGCTGTTAAGTTTCATAAAGAGCACAATTCCAAACGTTAGTAACCACTACAAGTTATTATACGAATTTACAAACTCGGCACAGAATAACAGAAAAGGAGGAGATTACAGCATTTCAGGAAATGCAGAATATTGTAAACTGTGAAATACACATCGCCTGTCAGTGTCAAAATAAAAGCCCCATGTGGAGGTGAAGTAAACAGGACAGCAATATATTACTTTTGTATAACGTAAATCTAATAATCCGAATAATAATGATAATAAGCAACCTGATGTGTCCCATAGTAATAATTTTGTATTATGCAATGTTCAACTGGGGTTTCAAAAATAAGTTAGTGAAGTAGCTTTGCACAAAAATGCATTAGTAAAAACATTTGAAGGTATATAATGCTTTTTATTAAGCTACTATGTATCACTGTGTATGAAACATAAATATAAAGTGCATATCATTGAAAATGATTGAATTTAATTCTTGTGTTTATGTAATGAAAAACTAATGATTGTATTTTAATTTAATGTCTTTAAAATATTTAATCTACTTGGCTGCAGTGGCTGTTTGGATGAAATGATTGTTCCTCTGATTAAAAAAAAAAAAAGAAAACACTTTTGAGCCATTTTAGAGCAAATACATAATTATCAAGATACATATCGAATATCGTCAATAGGCTCAAAAATATCGAGATATAATTTTTTAAGACATACTGCCCAGTCCTACTTTTCAATGAAAATCTATAATACCAGCATCAATTATTCAACTCTTCCAAACGTGGTGTTATTGAAAAGTGATGAGACCGATCGTACTGCCAATGGAGATGCTGATGAGCTCGATGAGTTCTGGAGTCAGTCCAACCACAGAGTGACAATCAAATTCTGCTACTTTAATGGCTGCGTTCTCACCACAAGCACAACACATGGTGTTATCAGTTACATCCAATCAATGATGAGTCACTTCATCCCTTGAGGGGATGCAATCATTTTTCATTTAGACAGGCAGATGACGTGCCTCTCATTTTCAATGGGGTAAAATGTTTAGAGCTTGTTTTCAACTCTAATCAAAGTTAAAATACAGATTCAGGTTGGAATTTACAAGTCAGACTTTGTAGCCATCATACTGGTTGACACATTTATTAACCTGTCAAATATCCTTACGGGTGTTTTCCACTTCCCAAAATGCATAATTTTCAAAACATAACATTTAATCTCCCTAATAAATAACTAAAAGAACTGAATGAAAGAATGTATAATTTCATCGTCCTCAGAAATACCACAGACAACAACAACAAAAGCTCAAATAAGCAACAGCTAAATGTCAACATGAGTAAATTGAAGGTAAAATAGCTTCTTATAGCTGTTTAGACAGAGTATTGAGACAGTACTCGGATGTGACAATGCCACAACAGTATTTCACAAACATTAAATATCTGCTACAGAAAAAAAAAAAAAAAACTTTAATTGATTAACGAGTATTAACTGTAAAATATAAGGAAAAAAATGTCATATATTTTAAAAGACAATACAATAGTTTTTACAATAAAATGTTGTATAAATGACATTTTTTAGATGTAAAAAGAATGATTTTCCTGTATAATTAATGGTAAAAATGTACATTGTTTAACAAGTGAGTACATGTACGTTTTACAGTAAATTATTGTTAAAATTACAGTATAAAACAATAACTGGGCATTCCCACAATTCCCTGCATGACCCATCATATTTCATTATATTTTATGGGAATAGTTATGTTTCTTCTTCTTATTAATATCAGTTATGCACATTGGGGAGTTCTGTGTTATATTTGATGTAGTTTAGTTAATGTTTACTGCATTATTTTAATTTCACATGTGTTACCCTGACGGTGTTTAGTGTTTGTGTGTCTCTACATGTTTATTGGTCATTGCTCTGGAAAGAGCTTCTATTGGTGAACTTAATATCATCATGTGCTCTTCTGTAATTTTTACAGTGATTAACAATACCTTACAAAGTAAATAGCAGATTTTCACAGTTTCAGAAGGTTAATATCAAGTTTGATGTTTTTTTTTACTGTAAATTTAACAGATTTATTATTATTGTTATTTTTTTACAATGCCAGCGTGGTCATGTAAATAACAACAGTTTTAAACTGTAAAATGTACATGTTGTTCTGTAAAGTTGTTTACAATTTTACTGTAGTTTTTACATAATTATCCTGGCAACCACAGCTGCCAGTTTTTTTTGTTTTTTTTTACAGTGTTATATTATGTATAATATTAAAAATATAGCTTTTAACTTCCCTATTGAAAAGTTTGCAATTAATTGAACGTATAATGTCATGGTCCTCTGAGATTTCTCCAAAAAATGAGTCAAACAAGGAATATCATGAATATAAACAAAAAAATTCCCTGATAGCACATATTATATGTACCTAGATCTTTTATTTTATGTGTATGTTTACATCTGGAAGACATATTTTTTAGGTTGTTTGCTCATCTGCAATAAGTCTATATGCCGTTTCATTCAGTAGATGTCTTTGAGACGTTTATGCTTTAGAATGTTTGTAAATCTGATCTTTTTAAGATGTTTAGCAGATGTTAATTAGATTGTGATGTTTTCCAGATGAAAAGATCTAAAACAGACATCTCAAAGATCTACATGTGCTGGCTTTATATTATATATATATATATATATATACATAATCTTTGCATGTGAACAGATGAACACATATAATATCTTGGCATGGGAATAGGCAAAGCCACAAATGAATATCACTCATTGAAGACAATTTATCAGATCACTTAAAGGAATTTTTCACCCCAAAATGAACATTTATTTGCTAATAGCCTTACTAATGTCATGGTTCTCAGAGATACCTCTGAAAAACTTTCAGACAACAAAAATAAGGAACAGCTCAGATGTAAACAAAAGATAATTAAAGAAATCTTTTTTATACTTGAATGAAGACAGGCCTTAGCAAATGTGCCGTTTTTCTACAACACTTTATTTTACAAAATATTTGCTTCCTGAACCTGTGTGGTACTTCTTAATTGTGTGGCTAAGATATTCAAAGAGCTAACCCTTAACCTCCTCAATAACTGTTTAATACTTATTTCTACAATGCCTTGATCCTCAGAAAAAATGACAGAAAATAAATTCTCAAATAAGGAATAGATAAAATGTCAACATGAGATAATAATCAAAAATATACTGTTCTGTGCAAAAGTTTTAGGCACTTGTGAAAAACTTTCAAAGTGAGGATTTCTTAAAAAAAACAATGACATAAATAGTTTTCATTTATCAGTTAATGTCATACAAAGTCCAGTAAACAGAAAAGAGTTAAATCAATATTTGGTGTGAACACTTTTGTCTTCAAAACAGCACAGATTCTCCTACGTACACCTGGATACAGTTTTTCTTGGTTGTTGGCAGATAGGATGTTCCAAACTTTTTGGAGAATTCATCATAGTTCTTTTATTTATTTTGGCTGTCTCAATTGCTTCTGTCTCTTTATGTAATCTCAGACTGACGCGATGTTCAGTGGGGGCAATGCCATCTGTTGCAGGGCTCCCTGTTCTTCTATTATATTTGCAAAAGTAATGTTTGGGATTATAAAATGTATACTTCCTATAGACACGCTAAAGTAGCAGATATAAATAACCATCTGAAGACAAGTGTTTTTGTGAAACATCTTATGTGCCTAAGAATTTTGCACAGTACTGTATATTTTCTTTGTTGTACCACAAGAAACTTCAATCTCATACAGCCATGTTGCATTCAAGTCAAATCAGAATTACTGTAATTACGTGATTCAAACTAGTAAAAGCGTTCACCTCTTTGACGAACTTAAATTGGAAACTCAGATTAAATGAAAGCTCCAATTTCTTCCAATTGACCGTTTAAATGTCATAAAAAATGGCCGTGGTTTTAATCGTTAATGATTAAGTAGCCATTTCCACATAGGCCAATATTTGTGTTTAATATAATTTAGTGTTACCATATACCATGGGCGTAGAATACGCGGGGGATGCAGGGGACGTGTCCCCCTCACTTTCAATAAAACCAAAGTTGGTCCACCACACTTTTTCACAGGGCAAATGTGTTTACGCTGTGTCTTTCATACAGCAAATGTCTAAATGTGTAAATGCAAAAGTTAAAATTCATGTAATTAATTCAATAAAAAATTGTAATCGACTGAGAGCCCTAAAAATATATATCTTGTATATTTATGTTAGTCTTGCACTAATCATTCTGTACCCCTCACTTTTGAAATGATTGCTACGCCCCTGCCATATACACATTCTTCTTCATTATTTTGAAATGCTGCTGAATTATTATCCTGCCATAATCAGCAAATCCCTTCATTGATCCATTTAAGCGTTACTGAAACTAATCAGAGTTCAATTAGTTCGAGTTGTCATCTTGTAACTACAGTAATTTCAACATGTTTTTAGCTCTTTGGTGTTCTCTCTCTTACCCTTTGTGACATTCATGGTGTGGTTTAGGTTTCTCAGGTGTTTACAGGTGTTGAACCTACCTGCCGTTTAACAACGCGAGCAGCTCGCCCGCGTGGTACAGGTCGTTGCGTGTGACGCGGCCGAAGCGGAAAGCGTTTAGGTTGCAGAATGTAACGGCGGGAAACGTCATCATTGGTGCCGTGACCTCATCCAGTTTAGTAACATGAGGATACTGAAAATAAAATGCGATGCGGTCCACGCACACCAGCACCAGGAATGAAAACGACCCCAAGAAAAATATGATCCAGATGCATCGTTTAATGCACTGCCGTTCATAACTGAACATGTGCGAGATGCCGTGCAGCGTGGACCTGCTGGCGAAAACCTCAATGGGCACGGGCTGCTCACAATCCAGGTTGTCATCAGATTCAGTCTTAAGATCCATGGCTCTTGAGGGTTTCCTCCCAGAAATGTTTTAATCAATCAGATGCTGAGATTTTAGGAGGAGTGAAGGAACTTCACCCTTGGTCAGAAGCGTTGAGATGGTCAACTGTTTTTTATGAGCTGTTGGCGTATAGGTGAACCTGGTGGTAATGGTAAAAACACTTGAAAATGGTTTCAAATATCCTTCCAAAAAAAAATATCAGGTGCAGTTACAACAGTCAAGAGGCAACATCTTCACAATGGTCTTCCAGCATCCACACAACCTTCCAGTAAAGTGTAAAGTGAAAACGTTCTGTTGAACTATTACTTGATTTGACACTTAAAATGACTTTTGCTGGTATAATCAGATGTAGTCAAGTTGATTCTGTCAAATTAAATCATACCAGTTAAATTAAATGTTACCATCCGAAGAACAATTTGCAATAAAAAAATAAATAAAAAATTAAAATTAAAAAAAGAAGAATATTTTTTGTGTGCTCCGAAGTGGAGTTTAAAAAAACAACAACTCTAATACTTTTCGGTACTCTAGTACCGACAAAAATACAACCGTTGCAGATTATTATCGCGAATTATAAGCGATTATCGCACCGAAGTCCTCAGGATGATTACTGAAATAAGTCCATAGTTGCAGTATCGTCACTTCATTGTCCGTGTCCTTCAGTCGGATCTGCGTAAATTACATTAAAAATAACCGCTTCCCCTTAAACTAATGTCATTTATTTAAAACATCCCTGTGGCATATAGAATAGAAATGCATCGCTCAGCACAACGCTTATGTCTTCACATCTATACACAGCACAAGAATCAACATAGACACATCCGCGGTGTCAAACGGATAAGATCGGGTTTCAAGCTCGATTCCACAAGCAATCCGCAATCAAACTTCACCACACACGTTGGCATGAACACAGACGCTCTCTGGACGTTGGCATCACTATAATGTTCCTCTATTTAATTAACGCAGCACGGGCACGCGCATCCGAATCATGTGAAAGTCTCAGTTTGTAAGTTCGTCCAGTCGTGTGGTGGGTTTGAATGTAGACACGCATGTCAGGAATAAACACTGCACACTGCGACGAAACCTCCATCCAAGTCTGTTTGTCTGTCTGAGCATCACTGTCTTTGCCACGACCATATTTAGAGAGAGAGAGAGAGAGAGAGAGAGAGAGAGAGCAAAGGTGAGGGATGTGTGTGTATATATATATATATATATATATATATATATATATATATATATATATATTATTATTATTATTATTATTATTATTATTATTATTATTATTATTATTATTTCTTTAACATGATTTCTAATCATCTTTATTCTTTAATGTCATCTATTTTATCTATATAAATTACTCTGCATATTTTGTCTTTTGTACTATTTTGTCCTATGCAGCTGAGCTGCAAATGCTTTGGCAATACGAATGTACATTGTCATGCCAAGAAAGCACATTAAAATTGAAAAAAGAAAAACTTTATTTTATTATTTATTATGTGTTTTTATATATATATTATATCGTTTTTATTATATATTTTAGATATGTATTATGTGATTATTTTATCATTTTATTTAATAATAATAATTATTATTTATTATTAAAATAATATTTTATCATTCTATATTACATATTTATTATATGTGTTTTATATTTTTATTATAAGTAGCAGCCTGTTTTTATTTTTTTATTTTATATTTCTTTTCTTTTAATTATTTCTAATAATTTGTATTCTTTAATGTCATATTTTCTGTCTTTACTGTAATAAGAATATTTTATTATTTTGTATTATTTGGTTTTTATGATATATTTTTAGATTTGATTTATATGATTATTTTTACATTTAATATTTTCATTATTTCATTTTCTTTATTTTTATTTCTAACATTTTCTATTCTTTAATCTCAATTATCTATTTTACTTAAAAATTAGTATTATTGTATATTATATCATTATTATAAATATTTTTAGATTTGTATTATATTATTATTTTAAAATCTGTTTCATTTTATTTTTATTTTCACTATTATCTTTTATTATTTGTTATGGTCTTTTTTTAATCTTATTTATTTTCATAATATTTCAATCACTGTATAGTCTTGTTTTGCAGCTGAGCAGCAAAGGCTTTGGCAGTACAAATGTACAGTTATTTGTAATGCCAATAATGCACATTGAAACTGAAAAGAGAGTGAAAGAGGACTGGGCTGCTGGATGTAGAGAAGGAGGGATAACCGCTCAGTAAAAAGATTTATGTTGATTATTCTCAGTGCTGACTTGTGCTTTAAATAGACTGGGATTCTGTGCATCCTGTATGGCCAACAGAACAGGAAACAGGTTAACTAAGCATGCTCACATGAAATATGATATATACTGTATATAAGGCAAATGCATCCAGATATTGTATTTTTTTGCCTTTGTCTGTTGCTATTATATTCACTGAATATCTGTAGTGTTTGTGAATGAATGTTTCTGTTTGTATGATGCAACAACACAATTGCCCTTGAAGGGACATTAAAGATTTACTAATACTAATGTCATAAACTATGGAATCAGAGTGATTCACAGTTATTATGAATATCTGAATGGACAGATTTGCTGACCGAGAGGTGCAGAGTGATATAAATGAGTTAGTACGGAAAGACTTATCAATATTATTTGAGAAACTCACAGCCAAGGGGTGAAAGTGAATCCACCCATGAAATTACACTGAATGCATTTTAAACCCCATTTGTGGTGGTATTGGCTAACACTGTGTGTCGGTGACTCGGTGTCACAGACCGAATCAATAGAAGTGGTAATGTCGCCCACAGCTGTCTTTCAGAGACACTCAGTGTCAGTCTGTTAATTGATTGCTACAAACTCTGCAAAATAAAGTGAAATTCCATTCAAAACCTAGTTGGGATATGAAGCGTATGTATCCAAGTGTGTTTGTGATCTGGTTCATTTATGGTCCATTAAAAGAGTCTGTAAATGATCTGTATGATTATTGATCCATCATGAGGATGTGGAATATGAGACTCCTGAAATGAAGTGAAGGGTTATTCTCTTGAGTTACTGATAAAGCACTGTGTCTATAGAGAGCTAGATACACCAATCTGTCATATGTAGTGTGTGTTTACCTTGGAGAAAGTACACTGTATATTTTCAGTGGGTGTCTCAGTTTAAAATGGAAGTGGCCTGCAGCTCTTCCTCATATTCAAATTGGATCTTTCTCTAGAACCATCTGTTTGTGGCTCTGTTGCATCTCCCCATCGTGCTCCGTTTGCGCCATAATGCACATCTGCAGATGTTCTGCACAACAAATAAAATGACAGCTGTACTAAAATGAAGTTATGCAGGTAATGAAGGTAACAGAAAGGTGAGAGCTAAAGGCAAAGAATTTATCAGCAGCAACCTGGGACCTTTTACAAGAAGTCTGCATAAAGAAATGAAGTCTTTTATTGATCATGCAGCAGATACATGAAGAAATGTAATGGGTATGGAAGAATGCAGTGGAAAAGAGGCTCTACAAACCAACCATGTGTGGTTATTTAGAAGTTTGATCTTTTGCCGCAGGGATGTTATAGAGTCACACTCTCTGAGAAGAAATCTGTCAGTATTTCAAAATACGCTCAAGCGCTTGAGATAAGGCTGGAAAACTGCAAGTACAGCAGATCTTATGAGAGGGTTTTAGTTGAAGCATGCTGCCAGTAATGCACAGCATACTGGATCAGTGGCCCAGTTGTTCACTGTGCGCTCAGACACATTGAGCTGTGGTGCAGTATTTGGAAGAGCGTGAAATGCCAAGTAATGACAGGTTTTACATTTTTTGGTGAATTATTCCTTCAAAGTGATTTAACATTTCAAGTTATTACAGTAAAGTAAAACTAGATAGGTAAAGTTTGTCAAGACAAACTTTGACGTTGGCTTGACAAAGCCTTGTCTGGAAGTTTAAACTACTTTTAAGTTTTAAGTTTGATGGTTATACACACATTACTGTTAGACAAACAGCTTGCTAGATAGTTAGATAAACTGTCAGATCGAGAGAGAGAGAGAGAGAGAGAGAGAGAGAGAGAGAGAGAGAGCAACTTAAAGCAAATTAAAGACCTTTTGTGGGTTTGTTTACATTTACATTTTTAATAGTTGGAGTTTGAATTTATGAGTATTACGCTGTTACATTTGAACATTTCATCAATGTAAGTCTAGGATTTTGAAAATGAAGTCTGATCAGTTAGAAAAGACATAGGACACTATTCCAGAACAGTCTGAAGGTCTGTACCAAGTTTGGTGGATGTAGCTTAAAAGCTCTTGGAGGAGTTACAGACATAAATTTTGGTTTTCGTTTAGGGATAAAAAAAAAAAAAAAAAAAAGTTTGTAGAATAACAGTTTATTGGCTTTGTCAAGCCACCATAAATTTTTTGTTTCACTTATTCCCCATTTGAACATAAAATACAGGACTTCCATAACCCAAATGAAACTGAAAATAAACATGTCGCACCTCCTATTTATAATACTCAGTTAACATGGTTCTTTAAGAATTCAGCCTCTTTTTGTGTTTAACGGCTATGGACATTTCACACGGAAATTGGAGCTCACACATGCCTATACATTCAATAACACTTCCAGCTTCGGCCACTGGGGGCAGGGATTAGAATTTTGATAAGCACATACTGGTTTCAGTTGAAGTTTCGACCTACTGAGGAATTCACAGGACATTAGTCTGGTTTAAAATTAGTCTCCAATGCTCAATGTGATATTATATATACAAGTTGCCAATGTACAGAAGTTACCTATACTGTACTTATGGTTTCATCAGAACTCAAGATGATTGGACTCAAGATGGCGCAGAGTATGGCTGCTGCGTTGCGAGCTCCGACACAATATAGCAATGGTTTGTTTGTTTTGTTTACAATTCTTATGTTTTTTGTCTTGGATGTTGTCTGCCTTATTGTCTACGATGGCTACAAATCCCTCCCCCGCCCACCATTTGGCAAATCGGACCACTCTTCCATTCTGCTTCTGCCCGCTTACAGGCAGAAATTGAAACAGGAAGCACCCACCCTCAGAACGATCCAGTGCTGGTCGGACCAATCAGACTCTACGCTACAGGACTGTTTTGATCGCACGGACTGGGAGATGTTCTATAAGCATGTGACAGGGAATTAACATCATCACGGACTTTAAAGGGAATAAAAACTCCGCCATGAACACCGCTGCCTCTCTACCGGATGAGCTAAATACTTTTTATGCTCGTTTCGAGGGAAATAACACCGCCCTCGTGGAGAGAGCTCTCACGGCCGAAGCTACAGAGGTTAGTTCACTCTCCGTCTCTGTAGCGGATGTAACCCGATCCTTCCAACGGGTGAATATCCGCAAAGCCGCGGGTCCAGACGTCCAGACATTTTCAACCTTTCCCTCTCTTTGTCTGTAGTCCCCACATGCTTTAAAACATCCACCATTGTGCCTGTTCCAAAACAATCAAAAATAACTTGTTTAAATGACTGGTGTCCTGTTGCTCTGACCCCCATCATCAGCAAATGCTTTGAGAGACTAATCAGAGATTACATCTGCTCTGTCTTGCCACTCAATCTTGACCCGCTGCAGTTTGCTTACCGCAACAACCGCTCCACTGATGATGCCATTGCATCTACAATACACACTGCTCTCTCCCACCTGGAAAAAAAGAACACTTATGTGAGAATGTTGTTTGTAGACTACAGCTCAGCATTCAACACCATAGTGCCCTCCAAGCTAGATGAGAAACTCCGGGCTCTGGGCTTAAACAGCTCGCTGTGCAGCTGGATCCTGGACTTCCTGTCAAGCAGACGCCAGGTGGTTAGAATGGGCAACAACATCTCCTCATCACTGACCCTCAACACTGGAGCCCCGCAGGGCTGTGTTCTCAGCCCACTACTGTATTCCCTGTACACACATGACTGTGTGGCAACACATAACTCCAATGCCATCATTAAGTTTGCTGATGACACGACGGTGGTAGGTCTGATCACTGACAATGATGAAACAGCCTACAGAGAGGAGGTGCACACTCTGACACACTGGTGTCAGGAGCACAACCTCTCCCTCAACGTCACTAAGACAAAGGAGCTTGTGGTGGACTTCAGAAGAAAAGACAGAGAACACAGTCCCATCACCATCAATGGAGCACCAGTGGAGAGAGTCAGCAGCTTCAAGTTCCTGGGTGTCCACATCACTGAGGAACTCACATGGTCCGTCCATACTGAAGTCGTTGTGAAGAAGGCTCATCAGCGCCTCTTCTTCCTGAGACGGCTGAGGAAGTTTGGAATGAACCGCCACATCCTCACACGGTTCTACACCTGCACTGTGGAGAGCATCCTGACTGGCTGCATCTCCACCTGGTACGGCAATAGCACCGCCCACAACCGCAAAGCACTGCAAAGGGTGGTGCGAACTGCCAAACACATCATCGGAGGTGAGCTTCCCTCCCTCCAGGAAATATATACAAGGCGGTGTGTGAAAAAAGCTCGGAGGATCATCAAAGACTCCAGCCACCCGAGCCATGGGCTGTTCTCACTGCTACCATCAGGTAGGTGGTATCGCAGCATCAGGACCCGCACCAGCCGACTCCATGATAGCTTCTTCCCCCAAGCAATCAGACTTCTGAACTCTTGATCTCCCAGGATCAAAATACATCAGCCCTGCACTTTATTACTCTTTTATCTCACACCGGACTGTCATAAATTATATTACTGTTATTATATTATGTCTCTCTTAACAACTGACTATCAACCGACAGCCTGAATGTCAATACAGTACAATACTGTACATTATATATATATATATATATATATACTTTTTTAATATATATTTTAATTTTTAATTTTTATTGAATAATGTGTATCTATATAGTATCTATATAGTAAAAAACAAACAAAAAACAAAAAACAAAAACAGCATATTGTGTACTGTACAGTGTATGTTATTATTTGTATATTGTTGAGTGTAATTATGTGTATAACAGATGTTTAAATTGTGTTGTGTTAATTTGATGTTTTAAGTTGTGTAATTATGTATAACAGATGTTTAAATTGTGTTGCGTTAATTTGATGTTTTAAGTTGAGTGTAATTATGTATAACAGATGTTTAAATTGTGTTGTGTTAATTTGATGTTATTGTAAATTGGTATATGTCTCATCACTGTCACGACTGCTATGTTGATCGGAACTGCACCCAAGAATTTCACACACCATTGCACTTGTGTATATGGCTGTGTGACAATAAAGTGATTTGATTTTGATTTTTTAGATTTTTTTTTATTTGAAATCAGATTGCTGTCATAACATGCTTGAAAATGCTAGGCCATCAGGTAGTTTATGCTCCGTTATGTACAAAGAATTCAAAATAGATGCGGCCCTAACGTGGCCTGCCAGATCCCAGTGAACTGGCCCTAAAAAAATCAACTCAAATCTGGCCAAACACTCATAAGGGAAGATTTCCGGCTTCTGAGAAGCAAAATGCTGGTGACCCAACTGTTCTGTAACCTCATGATCTGACAAACCACATGCCACCAAACATGTCCAAAAAACTGTCTTCTTGGCATTGCGATCTGAAGCCAAGTCAGAGGAGTTGAGGGAATGTTGGCTGGCCCTTGAGTGAGGACAGATGGACAATTAGCTATAATGAAGTCCTGCAGGGTTCAGTATGAGATGGAGCAAAGAAAAGAGCCACATGGAAGAATGTCCATGGACATACTGGTCTCTGGGAGATTGGAATCCATTTGGTGTCTTTTGGTTTTGGGGGAAAATTTCAAATCTGCAGTTGACCATGAGTTTTTTGGATCAAAACTGCTTCAGATATTGTGTATTCATAAATATACAGTAAAGTGTGATGAATGGACAGGAAGTAATATCAACTACAATTTAACTCTCATTTTATCAGACAGCCAAACATTAAGACATTTGTCCGCAAAATGACCATATTTATTTAAGAATGAAAATTTGGACGGCACTTACTGAACAAATATGGAAAGTGATGAGGTCACATGACAAATATATTGCATACTACTATTTGAAATGTATATATTTCAGGGTCAAAGCTAGGGGGTGGCCAGGGGTGGCCATAGCCATCATGAACCGAAGCCTAGCCACCCCATTGACCACCCCACTCGCAGTTGCTGTTTTGGGCATTTTTTGTCTTAGGCTCAGTTTAGTTAGTCTTTCTACACCAACAATCACCATCCGCCTCCGACGATGTGCCACCACAGACTGATGAAACCCTTGTGAAAAACTCCTGGCTCCGCCCCTGATATAGTTGCATACAACATATTTTTTCATAACATTTTTAAGACAAGTAGGACATTTTTGTATAATTAGTCAACACTAACTGCAAAAAACATACCAGAGTAGGTGTAAATTCAGTCGTTAATTTCTTATCAATTCTTGGTGATTATGTTTTTAATATTGGATCAATTTTTTAAGGTAATGCATAAAATTGCATTTTAAAGAAGTCCATAATCTCAGTTTTGGCTGTATATGGTTCTTAAGTTGGCTATTTCGTTCCTTTGTAAGTTCCCAACATTTTATTATAGGTTCTTCAGCATAACGGTTTTGGGATATTGTTGTTCTTGGTGGAATTAAAAAGGTTTCTCCTAAGAAAGCATATTGTAAAACTTTTTTTTTAATTTTTGGTTCTAACGAGAACCTTTATTTTTTAAGAGTGTATGCTGTTAGGTCTTCTGAGATGGATCCAACCCTTCGCTTTGTGACAGTTTTAAATACTTTTGTGTTTTTGTATTAAATACCTGTGATGTCCAAATGAATCCACCAGACGTCCTCCTCTTTTAGCTCTATGACAAAACTGCTCACTCTGTGAGTCTGATCATGCCAGACCAATGTTCATCTGCAGGTTAACAAGAATGCATGCATATATAATTCATGTTAAAGAGAGGTAACCCACAGGGTTCTGCACTTAAATCCGCTATCACTGTCAACAGCAGGATCTTCAAGTGACTCCAAACAGAAAGTTCTGTCCTCAAGATGCTTTTTGCAGAATGTTGAAATCTACCTGACTGACTCCATTGATTTAGTTGCTGGTCTTTAATTATGGTTAGATTGGGTGGTTGAAAAAGCAATGTGTGTCATCACTGTATTATCTCAAGTGTTTCATCATGATTTAGGGCTTAAAATTGCAGCATTTCAAACATCCCTTTGTTGTTCTAGAGAAACTTCGTATTAGTTTTTCATTAAACATTTCTTCATGTATCTGCTGCATGATCAATAAAAGACTTCATTTCTTTATGCAGACTTCTTGTAAAAGGTCCCAGGATGCTGTTGATAAAAGGTTCTATCCCCATTGGTTTTTCATTCTTCATGTTTTTCTGGAGTACGAAATTCAGAGAGATTAATTATGAAGGTGTTTTCATTAAAAATTGTTTAGGACTATCTGTGAACATTTTGTCCTCAATTTCAATTTGCAGCTCTTCAAGCGAATAATTCTTAAAAGATAGAGTTCAGTTAATATTCATTTATGTCCTCCCATGAAAAAAGATGGCTGGAGGAAAAAAATGCATTTTGTTGATTGCATTTTGCATGAATTTTGTGTGCAACCAGATAGCAGCTTTTTAAGGTAAACTTGATGACACTGGACACTTTCTAATGATTAGTGATTGTGTTTCTTCTGTGATAATTGCTTGCTTTGGTAATTAAGGGTGAAATTGTAAAAAAAAAAAAAAAAGCCATTTAATCAGCAAAGTGTAGCCGCACGTAATATTAATGAGGATGAAAGTGAAGACAAAAAAATATCCACCAAAAACTGTCTGATCTCATTAAAACTGTGTGACTGTGGCGACATTTTTGCAAAATATTCATATAATGTGGTTCCATAAACATATTGCAGTAGTTGCAGTAGTTCTGAGTTGAGTGGTGCAAAAAACAAGATTTCTCCCAAAAGATGAGGTGTTTTTTGGTAATCAAGTTTTAAAACAACCTCTCTACCCTAAATCTCAAACCTAAACCTAACCGAAAGTGTCATAAAAAAGGAAATGCAAGATGAAAATGTAATTGTTGAAGCAATCACGTCTTTTTGTGATGTTTCTATGACACTTTCGGCTCTAGTGTCGACTTGCTTATATTACGCAAACGTTAGTGTCACAGCACAACACAGACACAGATGACAGGTTGAACCCAATCGCGGGAGCTTTATTGCAGAGGATAATTTTCAGGTAAGTCAACAGTGATAAAAGGGATTGGTAACTTAGCTTAGAATGACAAAGTTCGTGTTCCCAGGGAGAATGCCACTCCAGGACGATGAAGGAAGAAGATGAAACCTTGGGATTTGGAAGATGAGGGATTCGAGGGTACGAATATAGCTTCACATAGGAATTCCGACAAGCAGGTGAGCCTGAGCGTCCCTTGTGGAGACTAGACATCAATGGAGTGGCATGGTGAGTATTAATGGAGGGAATGTGATTGGGTGCTGGAATGGGATCAGGTGGAAGCGATTAGTAATTCAGGGAGAGAGAGTGGAGTGTGTAGTGGAGTGTGTAGTGAGAGAGGGAATCCGGTGTGGATACGAAAGTCCCCCCCCCCCCCAAGTGCGACTCCTGGTGCCCAAAGCTGGATGAGGAGGGCAGTAAGACACAGATGACAGGGACGGATCCAGGAAGCAATTATGAGGCCAAGGAAGAATTGGCGGATGATCTGGTGGCTAGGGAGGAGTCTGCAGATGATCAGGAGGCCAGGGAGATGATTACAGGAAAGGGACTGGGCCAGGAGGCCTGGGAGGCGGCCACAGGGCAGGGACAGGGTCAGGAGGCCTGGGAGACAATTTGGTTGCAGGAGGTGGTGACCTAGGGGGCGGAGCCATAGGCGGATCTGGAGGCGGAGCAACAGGAGTAGGAGGTTTAGGAGGTGGAGACCGTGGTGGAGCTGGCTGAACCGCAGGAGGTGGAGGTTCTGGGGTTGAAGGCGGAGCCATGGAAGACTCAAAGGGTGGTGCCAAGGGAGGTTCGACGAAGGCAAGTGGAGCTTTAGAGGCTCGATGATGGCAGGTGGAGCCAGGAGAGGCTCGACGAAGGCAGGATGGAGCCAGTAGAGGCTCGACAGGCGGAGCTATGGAAGGCTCGAGGGGCGGAGCCATGGAAGGCGGAGCCGTGGAAGGCTCGGATGAAGGGCGGAGCCATGGAAGGCTCAGAGCAGAGAGTCATGGAAGGCTCAAAGCAGAGAGCCATGGAAGTCTTGGAGCAGAGAGCCGTGGAAGGCTCGGAGCAGAGAGCCATGGAAGGCTTGGAGCCGAGAGTACAGGCAGTGACCCGGGAACTGCCTCCATGGGTGCAAGTGCTAGCATCAGCTGGGGAGCAGGAGTCCTTTTCCTTCTCCTCCTCTTCGGGACAGCTGGGAGCACTTTTACGGGAACAGTTGAGGCTACAGGTGTTGGCTCTGGGATGGTTGAGGCTGCAGGCGCTGGCTCTGGGACGGCCGAGGCTGCAGGCGCTGGCTCTGGGATGGCTGAGGCAGGCATGGGCACTGGCTCCGGGACGGCCAAGGCAGGCATGGGTGCTGGATCATTTGCCATGGCAGGCATGTGCGCTGGCTCGTTTGCCGTGGCAGACATGGGCACTGGCTCATTTGCCGTGGCAGGCACGGGCACTGACTCGTTAGCCGTGACAGGCACAGGCGCTGGCTCGTTAACCGTGGCAGGCATGGGCACTGGCTCATTTGCCATGGCAGGCACGGACACTGGCTCGTTTACCGTGGCAGGCACGGGCAGTGGCAGGGAAGTGACCTCCGTGGTCATTGCCTCTGACTGCAGTGAGGAATCAACCACCAGAGCTTGGACAGCGATAGGAATTCCAACAAGCAGGTGAGTCTGAGCATCCCTTGCGGAGACTAGACATCGATGGAGTGGTGGGGTGAGTATTTATGGAGGGAATGTGATTGAGTGCTGGATTGGGATCAGGTGGGAGTGATTATTAATTCAGGGAGAGAGAGCGGAGTGTGGAGTGAGAGAGGGAATCCGGTGTGGATGTGACAGTTAGCATATATCGCTTTACAAGCACTATAATATCTACAGTATTTATAATGTTTATATATTAAAAGATAGCATTGTGTGAGGAACTGGGCGAAAAATACTCATGATTTGTGTGAAAGTGAATAAAAATTGCTGTTGTTGTAGTGCCTCTAGTATTTCTACTAGAGTTTATTTCAACAAGAAATTTCCGTATACATACGACGAGCCACGTAAAAAAAATTTTTGTAAAAAAACTACGTGTAGTAACGTGATTATGTTTGATCAGATTGACCAAAATGCTAAAGAGTATTTGACTGGACAGGAATTTACACCGATAAGCCACAACATTAAAACCACATGCCTAATATTGTGTAGGTCCTCCTCGTGCCACCAAAACAGTGTCAACCCACATCTTAGATTAGCATTCTGAGATTATATTCTTCTCACCACAATTGTACAGATCGGTTTTCTGAGTTACCATAGACTTTGTCAGTTCAAACCAGTCTGGCCATTCTCTGTTGACCTCTCTCATCAACAAGGTGTTTCCATCCACAGAACCGCCGCTCACTGGATGTTTTTTGTTTTTGGCACCATTCAGAGTAAATTCTAGAGACTGTTGGGTGTGAAAATCCCAGGAGATCAGCAGTTACAGAAATTCTCAAACCAGCCCATGAATGTTGGTGCTAGATGGGCTGGTTTGAGTATTTCTGTAACTGCTGATCTCCAGGGACTGGCACTCCGGCACCCCAAACTGACAGCAAAATGAACAACACCGCGCACCCATCCCCCCCCCCCCCCCCAAACATACAAGTGCCCTACCAAAGTTTGCATCCTAGTACTGGCCCTGATGCAGATTAAAGACATTGTTTAGGCTGATATATTGTAATGTAACCAATGGCGGATTTAGGCATGGGCGACATGGACGGTTGCCCCCGGTCAACAACTTTGGGGGTGTTCTCATTTACAATCACCACCACCCCACCCGGTCAACAACTCTGGGGGCGTGTTGAAGCGGGTTTCGTCCAGGGCGCCATACAAGCTAGAACCGCTACTGAATGTAATCATACTTCACCGACGTCTTTGAGGATAATGGATGTTTTGCTTTGACTGGACGATAAAATGTTATGGTTTTCATTTTATCTTTTTCCCCCATTCATACCATTGCACAGCTCAAATCCAGGCTTCAACAACGATCAATACAACACAGGCCTCATTCTATCTGAGTTAAAATGTATTAAAAGTATTCAGTACTCAAAACCATAACAGCTTCTGAAATCATCCGTTTGTGTGACTTACCATCTTTCACGTGACTGAATGGGAACGCAATGAGTTAAGCTACTTCACCTTCCTTCAAATACACCGGCGGATGTTGATACCTTGAGACCATGTGGTTGAAACGCTGCAGCCAAAATGACACTGTTTAAATCTGATTGACATAATTCAAAATGGATTTGGAGAAACAAATGTTCCCTGAATGTCATGATTATAGACTGGAATGCACAAGCCGTTCTCATCTCCGAATGGAAGGGTGAGAACCATGCCGTCTATTGCGGGATTTGAGCAGCCCAAATTAATTGGTTTTCTTAATTACCACAGCATGCATGGGCAATAATAATCAAGCCTTATGAGATAACGAAGGCTGCTCATTCAATGCTAAATAATTTAGTTCTGCAGCATTTGGAATAACTGATAGATTTGCTGACAAAAATGGCAATTAGGAGCTGTGTTTTGTGTTTTCATGAGTCAAATTTGTGCAGTTTCCTCATTAATGATGCGTTAAGCCACAATAAGTCAAACGCAGTAAAAGTTGAAACAAAACAAGTTAAATGGATTCAATTTACCAAAAATATTTTTTCATGTGCTTCAAAATGTAAATGAAGGACAATAATTAGTCTAAAATGATTTTATTGTCCTTATCTGCCAATTTGACAGCTTATTCAATCTGTCATTCTGTGGGTGTCAACCAGCACTGAATAATTACCTCATTTCTATTTCATTGTCAGTAATTAATTTACCTTTTGATAGGTTTGGGGTAGAAGAATAGTCTTAGGAGGATAAGACCTAAAGGAACATTCCAGGTTAAATACAATCTGTGACATGCTGTCCATTACCACAGAAAATAATTTTGATGACAGTTTGTAAAAACGAAATGCATTTACACTTAATAAAAATAGCATGCAAACATAGAGCACCCTAACAAACACAGAATGTCCCCCTTATGTTAGTGTATGGTTCCCAATTCGTTACTTTTTTGGGAACCAACTCCTAATGTTCTTTGTAGCTTTTTTTTTCATAACCGTAAACTAACCTTCCCAGAACATTCTGGGAACCAAAAATTGCTATTAGGACAGTGAATTTCACTTTTCTTAAGCCATACAAGTTAGCATGAAATTCACTAGAATCGCTTACCAACCTTGTCGGTGCAAAGTTATAGTTCAATCTTTCAACTCTGTGACAAAAGTGTCTGTGCAAGAACCCAGTCAAACATCAAGCAATGAATTTTGAGGCCGTTGTGTGCTTTTAAATGAGGACTTCAACTACAACATGGATGCAAGTTTATGTGCTTGACGAATCGGACAGCAGTTGTAGTCCTTACATAGCAACATGTTAGCAACTTACCTTTTTAGTGTACACAACGGCTTCAAAATTTACATTTGAGGTATGACTGTGTAATTTATGTTGTTGAACAAAATGTAAAAGTCTATTGAAGTCAATTTAATTACAGACCTCATTTTCCTCATAAATCAAAAACTGCTATTCTAGCAGAAATTCCTGAGGGAACCTATAGTGAAATTAGCCTTCTGACTAGGCTAAAGTAAGTCGCATTTGGAACAAATTGGGGCGGAGTATGTAATGATTGCATGAACTGTCCCTAATGATTACGCTGACTTTGAATCAGAGAAGGAAAGTTCCCTTGAACTTGGTCTCTCCAGAGAAACATCAGCATGCATGCCTGGCATTCTGCGAAGTGACATCAGAAACCTTAAATAAATGATGATGTAAAATATCGCCTGCGCCGATAAGGGTGGGACAACAAATCAGGCTGCAGTTCTCCAAAGCCACTGACACATTCTGAGACTGACGGATCCAAGCAAACCGATCTTAATTACCTTTTAGCTCCGCACTGAAGAGACCACGTGATCAATCAAGTAGCCCTCTCTTTCATTATCTTTCACTTCCCAAAGAAAAACAAAAGGAAAGCTTTGATTCTGCCCACATCATAGGAAAGACACAGGAGGAAAAGAAAGAGATAATAGTGAGAAAGTGTTTGAAATGTGTTAAAAAGAAAGAGTGATTGTAAACAGTAGAAGCTGACACAGAGAGAGACAGACTCATATATTTAACAGAGCATTATCGATTGTTTCTATTGTGCTTTAATTGCAATTAACAGTTGCAAATAGACCCGTGGATAGACCAGCATCAGATGAAGACCTTGAAATCACACACATCTAGCTATGTAAATGATTGAGGACAAACCATGTCCTTCATTTTATATAATGCTAAATATAATGACAACATGAACAAACGGGAAGTCGGCATTATTTTTCCGAGAGGTCAAGTACCCTAGGATCGGACACATTTTCCGTCTCACTGACAAGCACCATCTCCCATCAAAACATTTATGCATTGGCTCAAGTATGTTTAACTTCTCTTGTGGTGTGACTGGAAGCATGTTTTATCAGCAGCGTGGAAGACCTGGGTTCGGATCCCGCACTGAAACAAGGAAGTAACTGCGTTCGCATATGCAGTCACTTACCGCTTTGGCCACTGGGGGCAGTGTTTTGCATTTCAGTGAGCACAGACCGATTTTAGCTAAAGAAAAGTCAACCTACTGTTTACGATTTTACTAGGCGATCAGTCTGTCCAAAACAGTGGTGAAGAGCAGAATTTTATTTAATTTTCAGCAAATAAGACATGAAATGATGGGAAGTCTACATGAAAATCAATCGTCCTTTAACAAGGTTCATCTATGTGAATTTTCCAAATAAAATGATTCGCTAAAATGAATCGGACATTCAAATGATTTATTTGAGAGACTGGTTTAGGAGAGCCCGTAAGTTTTTACCTTAGAGGATGCCCCCAAAATGAGGTTTTGGAGACTTCAGAAAAATCTTCTGCCACAATTTTGAACTGTTAATTCAGTATTCCTGTATACACTTTATTTCCATGCAGAAATGGTTATTAAATATCACGTGTAAATTGTAATAAAGTTAAATCATGAAATTAATTTTGTAATTCTCCAGACCTGAATCACACTTGAATTAGTGCATACAGTCCACTGAGTGTAACAGCTCTGTTGATTGGTTTTCTCACCTGAGCAGTTTCAGAGTCACTGATTGGTGCCCTGACCCTGATCTCGGTCTTGTGTCCGCTGTTAACAACATGGTCACATGATCACCACTCTGACCTGAGACATCACTCAGTCAGGACCAATTCATGTGATTAACTCTCTGTACTGCAAATTGAAATAAAGAATAATTAAACAGCCAAGTTTCAGGCTTGCAAAAGTGTAGAATAGAAAAACTGCAAAAATGCTACAATAGTGTAGATGGTTGCCAGAACATTGCTTTGTGGTTACTAAGGCGTTCTGAGTAGATTTTAGTGCACCTATGCAGCTGCTAGGGTTTTCTGGGTGGTTGCTAGGTGGTTGCATATTGGTCCATGTCAAAATAGCCCCACCCCTCTTGTCTCTGGTTTGGGCTTGGGTCCCTCCCTCAGCATGAATCTATGGGATTTCTTTGTGCGTTTTGTCCATTTTATTGCTCCTTTTGTCAGGTGTTCAACAGATCTTACAACAAGATTGATGCTAATTATAAGCCAATCAATAACAGTGATTAGATTCATTCATGTATTCTGAAGCAGACTGTGAATTATGGATCTGCATTAAGTGCATATTTAACCTCTGTGAAATCATCGTGTCTAGTGGGAGCATGCAGCTCTTGACATGTAGCGCAGCGACGCGCACGTCCACTCTAAAAGCTTTCACCTGCCTGCGACAGCGTGTACTGGCATCAAAGCATGCAGGGGTCACTGCAAGTGTGTGTTGGAGAGAGTCCGTTTGCCTTAGGATGAGATTGTACAGTGTGCATGCTCAAAACCCATGAGGATAGAAGCGTTCTTGTAGCTTGCCAGACAGTAAGGCGCTCTGAGCGATGAAAAAAGCTCCCGTTGTGGCGTTGGGTTTCCAGTTATCTGATGGAGAGCATGATAATGTGCTGGGACACAGCAGCCTCTACTGTCACTCACATGAGGACAGGACAGATCGTAAGAGAGACCTGCTGAGAGAGACAAGCATTATCATATATAGCCTAAAAACATCAGGCCATTGTCAAGCAAGAAACATTAAATCTGCAAACCCAGACAATTAGTAATACTAGCGTAAAAAGTAGCCTAAACCATTTCTTGCCTTCTTCCGTGCAAAGTTGTCCACTACTTAAATGAAATTAATCTGATTTAAAGCCACCAAAAGAGCAATGCTAAACACAACTGATAATATTCCTCTGCAAGCTATTTGCAATGTTAGGTTTCAACCAGAGATGTCGCCAAAGAATGCAAAGTTCCGTATTGCAGATTTAGGTCTCAAGTAAAAGTCCTCACTTAATTCAAACTTGCTTTATTCTGCACTACATGAAAAACTATTGGAATTGTTCTGAACACCTCACATGATTTTCATACCAGCACAAGTTATTACATTTCAATCTCTACTGCATCCACTCAATTGTGGGAACCCAAGTCCTCCTCATGAAGTGATGACACTCTATCGAAAACAAACATCTTTAATTAAAACCTTTAATCTCGTATGATCCACGTAAGTTTGATTCATTTGAAACTCTCAGAGGTGCCGTGAGAGTGACGTATGAAGCAAATATGTCCGTGTGAACCAGTAGAGCTGTAGATGGACTTTTCTTTGTCGCAACCCCAAAGCCCTGATGTTAGCGTCACCGCCAGCTCAATTACCAGACAGGATGGATATCTTTCTAATGGAGTCAGATAAGAGAATAATCCAAACACAGACCACTTTAATGACTTCGGCTTTAATATATGACCGTATTAAAGGTGATTTGTCCTTGCTATTGTGCTTGGGTCTTTTGTTTGGGTGATCATGGATTTGCATCAGCTGGTGTTTGGATCGTAAATCGGCGTTAAAGAAGTTTTTATGAGTTCAGGATAGTACACTGATTTGGGGATGGTCTAATCAAACCTAAAACCAAAGTCAAAGCCAATGTCAAAAGAAGAGTTGATCAGACTAGACATTTTGTAGACCTTCTGTGAGCACAGAACATCCCACTAACGTTAGTGTATGGTTCCCATTTGGTTAAGTTTTTTGGAGCCAATTCCTAACGTTAACAGAACTTTGCACTAAGGTTTTGTGAGATAATCTAATAAGAACACTATCTAATGGTTACTTTGAGGTTGATTTATTGCTATATCGTTACAGCATGGTTGTAGATAAGTTCCTACAATTTAGATGCTAAGTGAACGTTAAAAATAAAGTGGTTCAGTCGAAAACAAAAGTCACAGAAGAAAGTCATACAGGTTTGAAACAACCTGAGGACGAGTAAATGATGACAGAATGTGAGCAGAATGTTCATTTTGGGTGAACTATTCCTTGAAGTTCTGCTATAGTTTTGTCATTTGTTTATTCATTCACATGCAAATCCAGTCATGGAAAATTAGAGCCGCATTCAAGATATGTAAAGACAAATGTTTCACCTAAACCTTTACACAATTCTCCTCATATTCAATCTTCTCAGATGTTGTGATTTACTTGAAGGCAACTCGTATGACCAGTCTGTGACCTTTGAGAGAACGAAGTGAAAGGAATAAATATTTTTAGTTGTTGTAAAAGGTCACATCATCACATCACATTGAGTTCAGCAGTGGTCATTGATTCCCCAAAACAAACTATCAGAGCGTAAAGTGAATACAGCTCTAATTCTGCAATATCACACAACAAGCAAGAGTGCTCCTGTGCTGCGTGATAGTGTTTTTATACAACAGCTCGATGGGGTACAAACTATTTCGTAAGCCACGGATTCAAGATCTTAGTTTTTAACAGCCAAAGCTGCTGTTACTAGTTCGAACAATGCACCCACACCTCCATTACTAAAACGTCACTTTAAAACCATGGAACACAACAGGTGGCCCACGGGCAGCATCCAGCCCGCAAACCCTCTTTTTGTGGCCCACTTGATGTCGTCATCACAAAATTATAAACGTGCATGAATTTTGAGGTGATGATTTTCTAGAGTCTTTATGATAATTCACAATGTTAAGTTGCTGGATCTTTTAATGAAAATAAACGGCAAATGGATGAAAGGAATTAATTATGAGTCAGTCTTCGTGCACGTTGATAAAACAGTTTGTGTGCATTGAGTCTCTCTTCCACACCCGCTCATCACTGCCACAGCACAAGTCAACAAGTGTCGAGTGACGAACCCATTTGAAAAGCTCAACAGAGATGCTCGTCATGAACAGTAATAAAAGAATAAATCTTTATCCTGCAATAACTGAGTTATTCATATTTTCCCATATGTTTTATTATTTTTTTACAGTGGTGCATTCTGCTGCAGTATAGCCTACTTTTAAAAGTGTGGATATATATATATATATATATATATATATATAAAAACACATATAGGCCTATGTAGCAAGATCGGTTCTTCGGGCAATGGAAGAGTCTGGAGACAACGAAGCAGTGCAGGCAAGTCTTTTATTTTCTGTTAAGAGTCTACTTTGCTGCCTCCCGGAAATGCCATTATGTATTCCTCTGCCAGTTTGATGGCCTCTTCCAGCGAGGCCGGGCAATGGCACTGGACACACTCGGCAATACCATGAGGAAACTGGGAGATGAACAGCTCCAGTACCACCAGGTCGATGATGTCCACAGCGCCGGGGGTCCCCTCAGCCAGCAACCATTTCCGGCAGGCATCCCAGAGCTTTTGGGAAAAGGCAAACGGGGGGCCGTGCCTCCCAAACCTCAGGGATCAGAACTGCTGGTGGCTCTGCTCCGGACTACGACCAACCCGCTGCAGGATGGCTTCCTTGAGATCCTGGTAGATGAGGAGGCCTGCGGAGGGAAAGTTGCTGGGCTGCTAGCTGCGCCTCCCCGGAGAGTAACGACAACAAGCGGGCCACCCACTGGTCGGGCAGCCACTTACACCTCTGCGGTTTTCTCGAACAGGTCGAGGTAGGCCTCTGGATCATCATTTGGCCTCATCTTAATGAGGATCATGGGAGAAGTGGCCTCTGGGGGGGGTCACAGTGCCAGCCCCCTCTCTGTCAATCAGGCTCCGGAACGCCTGCCGGTCCTCCGCTTGGGCCTGGAGCAGGATTGGAAGCGTTGTTCATGAGGGCTTGATCCTGGGTCTGCTGGATGCTGGCGAGGGACTTGATAACTTCGCCCAGCGGTGAAGATTCCATAACGGTGTTGTCCTCCAAATTCCCGGGTTTCGGCACCACTGTAGTTCGGTTCATCAGGCAATGGAGAAGTCTGGAGACAACGAAGTAGTGCAGGCAAGTCTTTTATTTTCTGCCTCAGCGTCTTGTATTTTACATTTTCATGTAGATTCTTCACAACACTCAATAAGATAACATAAACTTTTAATGCACTCAGTACACTTCGCACCGTGCTCTCAGGTCGCTCTCTCTCTCCCCAAACTGATGTGTTGGTGCGGCTTTTCAAGTCTCCCTCTGCCATCACTATAATAAGAAACAGGTGTTACAGATAATTACAACACAGGTGACAAGACAGGTGACAAGTATAGTCATACTGCTATGTTGCTTGGAACTGCACCCAAGACTTTCACCCACAGTTGCACTTGTGTATATGGTTGAGTGACAATAAAGGGATTTGATTTGATTTGATAGAATACACGGGGGATGTGGGGGATGTGTCCCCCTCACTTTCAATAAAACCAAGGTTCGTCCCCAACCCCACACACTTTTTTTTACAGGGCAAATATTTTTACAGCAAATGTGTAAATGCTAAAGTTAAAATTCACTGGTCAATCGTAATTAATTCAATAAAAAAATTTTATCGATTGAGAGCCTTAAAAATATATCTTATATATTGGTGTTCATCTTGCGCTAATCGTTCAGTCCCCATCACTTTTGAAATGATTACACGCCCCAGCAAGGATGTACAATTTGAGAAATGAGAAGCACCCAATGCCATACTTGTTCTAATGGTGTTTCGTGCGTGAAGGAATCAGTGTCATTTGTCCCCACCTACTGGCGTGAAGCTGCAATATCACTAGGATTAGTTAAAATCCCCATCAAAGGGATAGTTCACCCATAAATGAAAATCATCTCATCATTTACTCACCCTCATGCCATCTCAGATGTGTATGACTTTCTTTCTTCTGAAGGACACAAATTATGATTGTTAGAAGAATATTTCAGCTCTGTAGGTCAGTACAATGCAAGTGAATAGGTGGCAAAATTTTGACGCTCCAAAAAGCACATATAGCCATCATAAAAGTATCCATATGATAGGTGTGGGTGAGAAACAGATCAACATTTAAGTCCTTTTTTGCTAGAAATTCTTCTCATTGCCCAGTAGGGAGCGATATGCATGAAGAACGTGAATCACCAAAGACACAAGAAGAAGAATGTGAAATTGAAAGTTAAAGCAGAGATTGACTGAGCAGGGAGGAGAATTAAAAGTAAAAAAATAAATAAATAAATAACATAAATATTGAACACAAGCCACAGATTCGAGGACAGAAGCGTGTGTTAATTCTATGCTCCAAAGTAAAAAGATATTTTCGCTGTTGGGTAAACAAGTGAACACAATAAAAGCTCACTGGCATATATTCAGGCTAGTCTCAACTATTTAATAAATGCAGAATTGAACTGAAATGTTCAACTGTGGGGCACGTTGTCACATCTATATTAAATGTTGTTAATTCATACTATTTATCAATTACAATCCATCTATATGTTATGTTTTACATACTACAGTAAATGCTGATTTTTCCCATAATTGTTTCACTGTGTACGTTTTGCTGAAAGAATATAATAGGCTGTCTAATGGCAGGTTTAAGTGTGACAGCATACCATCACCCTCAGTGTACAATTTATTTTATGGCTAAACAGAAACTGAAACAAAATACTCTGAGGTTTCTAGAATAGTGTGTGTTGAGCATGCAGGCTTGACTCTTTCTCATTGTTCAGTGTGCTGTGTGCTGGCTACCCCTAGTGTACAAAACATTGAATAGAAAATATCCATTCACCAGAAACTAAATTACTGCAAGGATTTTTACTATAAAACTATTATTCAGAGGTGTTTCATTTACTATAATATGAACAATCCACTCTATTTCAATTAAGCATTTCTCAAGTGATTTGCTCTTAAGGGCACCAACAATAATAGACAATCCCTGTAACTCTTTATGTTAATGTGATTTCATAGTCAAGAAACATGAAACTTATGGCCGGTTTTATGACCTGTGTCATAACTTTCTTTGCACCAAATGTTTAAGTTCAGAAATGCATTAAATGCCTCGACCCTCTCCTGCAATGGTAAAACTCTTAGAAAGTGGCAAATATAGCCTTATCATGCTGAGGTCACCTCTTTCTTATCACTGTTTTTTTTTTTTTTTCTTATCAGCGGTACAATGTCAAAACTTGAAACTCCATACACACTCCCTTGTGTTTCATAAAAGACAATATATATCAGCAGAAATGTCCTAATCTTGTGTTACTCAGCAAGGACATTTAAAAAGCATATTTAGATTTTGAATATGTATTAAATATTTAAAACTTTTCAAAGCTACATAATAATGTCCAACACCACAGAAAATGATCATGCCATAGAATGTTAATACTTAATAAAATATATACAAATACTTTTTTAAATAAATGAATGGGTAAGTTGACATGAAAGATTTTTTGAAATTTAACATGTCCTGTGGTGGTATCAAAGAATGTTAATATCTAAAATACACAAAATTGTAATATTTAAAAATATAGATGTTATAAACAAATGGGTATTTGACATGATAACATCCTATGGTGATGTATAAATACACAGAATTATAATTAAATAAAATTATGTAATTTTTTTTATATATTTCTAATTTTAAACACAATTTTTCTCATTCTTTTATAATTATTTTAAATGCAGATTTAAGGATCTAAAATATATATTTTTCTTTATAAATTAATTAAAATTTTAACCTAACATTTTTTTTTTAAAGTTAATACACGTTATGTGCAACTACCCAAATGTAAAAAAATAAATAAATAAATAAATAAAAAGATTTTTTTTTTTTAATTCTGTAAAAATGGATAACATTTCATAAAAAATATATTTACTAACTAACTTTATTTAAACTTTATTTAAAGTCTTTGTTGTCTTTAAATATAATCCAGGCATGTATAAATGAAAGCATTTTATTTATTTAAAATAAACTTAAAATCATAAATATGACATACTCAGCTAACTCTAAGACTTCTCAGATTGTGGTAATTATAATTTTAATTATAGTAGTATTTGTCACTAGATAAACAAACCTTAAAATATTCTGCAATAGAAGGAACTCAGTGTATTGGCACACTGGCCTTGGCATATTGAGATATCTGTGTGAATTCACACACCTGTGGGCATCAGACATGAGTAAACACATTTACTGTACAGCACTGTGACGTCTGTGGACATATATAAGAATGATGGAGAAGTCCAGAGAATCCAGACCACAAACATGTTGAGGTTCTTGTTATTGAGCGTGCTGGCCGCCCTGGGTAAGACAACTCTTTCTCTCTTTGTTCGTCAATCTCTTTCTGTTGAGAACATCATAATAGACAGCATAGTGGATATTTAGCTAAGATTTGGTCAAATTAACAAAAACTGAACAGCTAAACTTCATCACCCTATTAAATATACTATCTAATGCCATTTTGCTTGAAATAAATGTATGGGTTTTTTGTCAGGACAGTAACATTTTTTTGATTTTTTTGCCTGTCTGTATGGAATCATTTGCAGACAGAAGGGGAAACTACAATATAACTCAATTAAAGTATAATTAAAATTAAAATGAGCATGCCGTTTGTGTGTTTTCTCTAGCGCTGGCTGAGCCCAGATACCTGGAGGATCAGGCCGTGGAGAGGGTCGTCGGTGGAGAGGTGGCAAAACCCAACTCCTGGCCCTGGCAGGTACAACATTTTGAACAATAAATTAATTAATATACTACAAAAACTCCAACAACTAACCTACTTTGCTGGTTTTACACAACTGTAAGCAATACTTAAGTCTAGAATCCCTGCTGAAATATCAACTTAAACCAGCCTGAGATGGCTTGCTGGTATTAGCAAGGTCTCCCAATCTGGACTGTTGGCTGGTTTAGAGAGGTTTGGGGTACCAAAAGAGAGTTTTTATCATACCAGCTTAAACCAGCTAAGATCATCTTAATCCAGTTAAGACCAGCAAACCAAACTGTTTTAGGTGTCTTTCTCTCTCTCTTTCTTTCTCTCAGATCTCTCTCCAGTACCTGTCTGGTGGCAGCTACTATCACACCTGTGGTGGAACTCTGATCAGGAAAGGATGGGTGATGACCGCTGCCCACTGCGTTGATACGTAAGATTTTCTCAACTCTCTGTATCTACAATAGATGATTAAAAGCACAATAAATGAATAGAAGTGTACACTTGTGTCCTGCCTTGTGTTGATCTGTTCTCTGAATGCGTTTCATGTGCAGCTCAAGAACTTGGCGTGTTGTCCTGGGCGACCACGACATCTACAACCACGAGGGTCGTGAGCAATACATGAGCGTCAGTCGAGTCTACGTCCACCCCAACTGGAACAGCAACAATGTGGCCTCTGGGTGTGTAAAGATTGCAACAAACACAGCATACAACATATAGGGTTGCCAACGGTCCTATATTAGTGGGGAAGTCCTGTATTTTGGCTGAAATGCGTCAGAACTCGTGAGGTGAATTCCCAATAGAGAACCATTCTGAAGGCGAAACGTTCTATTTTTGCGTGATGAAAAGTTGGCAACCCTAATCGACGATAACAACACAATTAAATCACAACAATTAAACATACTATATCAACAAAACACAGCTGTTTCAATAATCACATTATAATCTCAACACAAAATACAAGACTGTATTTGACAACTAAACAGAACATCAACACAACATTCATGACTGTTTCTAAGCAGTCTATTGTATTTGCTGTGTTAGTCTTTAGGCAATTCCACATAGAAATTTAACGCAGCAAATACTCCACATATTATCTCAACCCAACATATACAACAATACTGACAGTTACACACAACATTTACACAGCATACACTACTGCTTTATCAACAATTATAAAAAAGCGTCAACGTATCAGCAGGGGTGGAGCTAGGGGTTGACCAGGGGTGGCCACCCTGGACAGAAGCCTGGCCACCCCACTCACAGCCGCACCTCTCTGTCCCGGGTGTCGCTGTATCCACTCCCCTCTGTTTTTGCATCCATGCGCCCAACAATGATGCTCAAACACCCGCCCCCCCCCCAACCACTGGTCAAACCACACTTTTTTTGTCTACTGAAATTTCTTGGAAAGATATTTTTTAAATGTTTCATCAGCAGAACGATACAAAAACCCTTTAAACACCTATACAACCTATTGAAGAGAATGTCATCTATCTCTCACATACGTTACATTTTCCATGGCTCTACTATTGGAGAAAAGGTAATAGTAAACTGAGTTTTGTGATTGCGGACAGTGGCGGAGCTAGGGGGTGACCATGGACCGAAGCCTGGCCACCTCACTGGCCACCCCCCTCGCCTTGGTCATTTTTTGTCTTGGGCATAATTTAGTTTTTAGAGGTGGAGCTGTCTCTGTACAACCACAACACACATGAGTCTTAACGTGCGCACACCAAGGTCTCTCTGTCCCAGGTGTCACTATATCCCCCCTGATGATACGGAAATGCTGTCTGAAAATTTCTGTGCCACTACAGACTGATCGCTGGCCCCTGCCAGGCCACCCCTGTGAAAAACTCCTGGCTCCACCCCTGATTGCGGATACCAAACAAATGAATAAGTGGAGTCGTTAAAAGAATCCCGTCTGTCGCTGAATTGCCCTTTATCGTCTTTTGGGGAGTGTACTGCCCCGTTACACTTTTGTTATAAACTGTGATGCTCTTTGTGTTTTTCAGTTATGACATCGCTCTCCTCCGTCTGTCATCTGATGCTTCTTTGAACTCATATGTGCAGTTGGCTTCACTGCCCCCTTCTGGACAGGTTCTGCCCAACAACAACCCCTGTTATATCACCGGCTGGGGCCGCACACAGAGTCAGTCATCATTCATTCACTACAAACACAAAATGAAAAATTATAAAATGTACACGATTATAAATCATTACAGACTGATCACTGCCAAATACATTTTGAATTCCACAAATTAAACTTATTGTTGTCCGAAATTATTCATGATTCATTTCTATCCCATTTTTCTCTCGGATGGATGTTCATGTAGCTGGTGGTCAGCTTTCTGCTCAGCTGAAACAGGCGAGTCTGCCCGTGGTGGACTATCAGACATGTTCTCGTAGTGACTGGTGGGGCAGCACTGTCAAGAACACCATGGTTTGTGCTGGTGGCGGCAGTCTGTCTGGATGCCAGGTGAGAACATCTTACCGTAGCATGTTGTAATAACTACATAACCCTTATAAAAACAGTACTCATATTCTAGGTGTGGTGTTATTTCAGGGTGACTCTGGCGGTCCTCTGAACTGTCTGGTCAGCGGTCAGTATTACGTTCATGGAGTGACCAGCTTTGTGTCCTCTTCGGGTTGTAACACACAAAAGAAACCGACTGTCTTCACTCGTGTGTCTGCATACATCAGCTGGATTAACGGAGTAAGTGCTTTTAAGGAGTTAATGTAATCTACCCATAGAACAAGTAAGGATGCAAATTGTTAGCCATTCTTTTAAAACATTAAATTTACAATTGGACAGTTTGACTGAAGAATGGATTCATAAATGGTTTGCACTAATTTATTCTGATTGTGTTCATTGTAATGGCTTTGTTGGTTTGATAACATGTTTGTAGCACTGTCAATCTTTTGAAATATTTATATTATTCAATAAAATAATAGAATTATGCTATACTACTAACATTATTAATAATATTAATATTATTGTTTATTATATTTACTATACCATACTAACTGAATCCTGTTTGTTTTAATTTCAGATCATTGGATAAGGTGGAAATATTTAGACTGAAACTACTCATTTCACCCATTAATTTCCTCTTTAGGCCTTTATGTGCAATTCCAAAAAATAAACAATCTTTACATCTGTTCTTGGACTCATTTTATATCAATTTAGAGATTTTGTGTTCACATTTAATCCAGTTTGATCTAGAAAGATGAATTAATATAGTGAAGCTTGAAAAAATATCATATGTTTCATGAAAGATCTCCAACTAAAGGGATTCATAAGAAATGTAAATTAAATTGTTTCGATGCATCTTGAACATGTTTCATTTGATTGGAATTCACATGCTCTTGGCATCACAACTAGAGCAATAATTTCATGTTTCATGAACAGATTGAATCAGACTAAAAACAGATCACTGCATGTTTGTTTTTAGAATAAAAGCTTGTATTATAAATCAAACAAAGAACTTATGAAAAACACAGATACAATATAATGTAAAAAATATATATAAAATAACAGAAAATGACTTAAAATGCTACAGTAAAAAAACATTATTTGGTAGCTACTTTCAAATATACTATAAAAAATTAAAAAATACAATATATGTAATTTTACTGTAATTTTTTTAGATAAAGTATGATTTTACCGTATAATTAACAGTAAAATTGCATATTATTTTTAACAAGAGAGTACGTGTACTTTTTACGGTAAACTATTGTTACAATTACGGTAAAAAACAATAATTGGCATTCCCAGAATTCCCTGCATGACCCATTAAATTTCATTATATTTTATGGTAATAGCTATGTTTCTTATTTTTAGTATCAGTTATGTAGTTTGTTGTGTTTGCTGTTATATTTGATGTAGTTTAGTTATGTTTATCTCTATTGGTCATTGCTCCTGGAAGGGCCATTATTGATGAATTTTGTCATCATGTGCCCTTCTGTAATTACTGCGGTGACTAACAATAGATTATAAAGTGAAAAGCAGATTTTAACAGTGTCAGAAGGTTAATGTATCACGTTTATATAATTTAATAATATAAATGGTAATAAAACATAAAATATACAGGCATCACAATTAGATCCCGTAAAGCCTGAAACGTGGTTACCATATTTTTTTACATTAAAGGTTTGTCAACCACAGCTGCCAGTAATTTACTGTAAATTATACAGATTTTTTTTTTACATAAATTGACCTTTTTTCATCGTATTTATTTACATACAATGTATATTTAGTTTGCTGATCTGAAAATCAAAACAACAATTAAATGCCATTCAACAGTTTAGAAAGAAGCAAAAGCTTAAATAAATGATTGCCTCTACCTCTGAAAAGTTCAGAGGTAGAAGCGTAAAGAACATCTGATCATGCAACAGGCTGAAAGATTTACTGCACAAAACTTCAAAAACAATATTACCAGATAAAATATACTGTAAATGAGTGCAATTACTCAACATAAAAACAAGGCACAACCATTTATATATATATATATATTTTTTTTTTTTTTTTTTTTTTTTTTACATTTTCTCCCCTTTTTCTCCCCAATTTTTGGAATGCCCAATTCCCACTACTTAGTAGGTCATCGTGGTGGCTCAGTTACTCACCTCAATCCGGGTGGCGGAGGACAAGTCTCAGTTACCTCCGTTTCTGAGACCGTCAATCCGTGCATCTTATCACGTGACTCGTTGTGCATGACACTGCGGAGACTTACAGTATGTGGAGGCTCATGCTACTCTCCACGATCCACACACAACTTACCACACGCCCCATTGAGAGCGAGAACCACTTAATCGCGATCACGAGGAGGTTACCCCATGTGACTCTACCCTCCCTAGCAACCAGGCCAATTTGGTGAGAACTCGCGACTCCAGGGGTGGTAGTCAATGTCAATACTCGCTGAGCTACCCGAGCCCCCCAACAAGGCACAACATTGAAAATATAAACAAATGTACAAGTAAGATACCTGTAGTTAGATATTTTCTGCAACAAAAGCATAATAATCATCTCTCACAGAGGATTACACTGAATGGTCAAAGATGTTTTTGAACTGTGTGTTTGATCATTGTGGGTGGCAAAGTTCATGTTCAAACAAATCATGTTTCCCAGTTTATCAATAACCAAAAATGACCTCCGTGAAGTTGGCACCCCATATAATTAAATAATCACCAAAACTATTCCATTCGTTTGTGCTGGTTTGGTGTTTGAGATATTAAGCATTCTTTCTTGGGCTGTGTGACGTCACTCTCCACCCCATCTCGCTCAAATCGATCCAAACCGGTGCTGGTCGTTTGTGCTCGGTTTGTGCCGGTTTGTGCCTTTAAAATTGTAACTATTTCCCTTCCTTAGATAGCGGTGACGTCATTCTCCACCCCATGTTGTCTAAATCGGTTTCTTACTGTTGCTGTCATTGGTTTTATTTTTTATTTTTTTCATATTGACAGTTTGATCATTGGCAGTAACTTCAAGCTTCAAATCCAAATCACATATGCCCTGTATTTGTGCGCGTGTAGCACTTGTTAGAATTCACCTCATGTATATTGGTACTTAATATAATGTTGTTTGTGTTCTGGTTCATCGCTGAACCAAGTATTACATCTCGTTTATTACCATTATGTTTTTGGAGTTTATTCAAAGTAAAAAGTAGCCTAACTTAACCTCAGCACAAAGCTGAATTTAAAAAAAGTTTGTAATAAATGTTTGTAATAATCTAATTCCATTAAACTCAATGACTGTTTGACCTAGAGACATGAAACCAACTGCAAAACACTCCGAATGTTATTCTTTATATAGCACAAGACTTGTTTTTGGGAGTACATGTTCAGTACTTTTTATACAGATATTATAATTCTATAGTCATTGAGTTTAATAGATTTATAGGGATAATTGAATCTGTATAAAAAGTACTGAACATGTACTCCCAAAAACAAAGTCTTGTTCCAGATTAAATCTGTTATTTCTAAAGAAGGGAAACAGATACACTGTTCATTTTAACGGCACAAACCGGCACAAATCGAGCACAAACGAATGACACCAGTTTGCAGCGATTGAGACAACATGGGGTGGAGAGTGACGTCACTCAGCCCAAGAAAGAATGCTTAATATCTCAAACACCAAACCAGCACAAACGTTCATTTTTGTGGCACAAATCAGCACAAACACAGCACAAACGAATGGAATAGTTTTGGGGATTATTTAATTATATGGGGTGACAACTTCACGGAGGTCCAAAAATGCTATTTACACTTTTACACTATGGATTTAGATGCTCATTAAGCTGATGTGTTTTTTGTTATTGTAAATTGAAGTGTTGAGAATGTAACAGTTATTTACACCAGTACTGAGTGTCTCTTTAACTCATGAAAATGAACTTGTGCCCTGTTGCTCTGTCACATCATCAGCAGCATCGAAACGGTCTCTGGTTCATTCACTCTGTTTCCTGAAGAATCTGTTTGCAAATACAGTAGGAATCATATAAATTACTCATTTTAATTATTTTTGGGGACATATTTATACATTTATTGACAAGACACTATTTAATATAGGCTAATGTATACTATATTTGTTATGATTTATATGCTGATAATTCCCCACCACGGGAAAAATTTGATTGCTTATTTTTACTTATTTAGTTGAGGCAAGTTGCCTATATTGTATTGTACTATTTAACTGTTCTTTTATTATATTCTAATCCATTACCATTTAGATACATTTTCTGCTGAAAACCAAAATAAATAAACACTTAATTTGTAATCCTTGTTCGTGAATAACACCTTTAACACAAAGCTACTGTATCATTCTGCTTCAGAAGACTTGAAATATATTATGTATTTTTTGGAGCTTAACAGTTAAGGTCACTATGGACTGTTGTTTATGGGAAAAAGCAGCAAGGACATTCTTTAAAATGTCTCCTTTTGTGTTCCAATGAAAGAATACAGATTTGCACGGACATAAGGGTGAGTAAGTAACGATATATTTATAAAATCTAAAATACAGTCTGCAGCAGTAAGAGAAAGAATTCTAAAATAAATGAAAAAAATTGGCTGTATATCTTTATAAGTATGGCCCAATCATCGATCAGTGTGCACTGAAACCTTTATAATAAAAGGGGAAAAAATTACATTTATTCCAAATCAAAACTCTTGTTAAAGGAAAAGTTATTATTATTTTTATTTTTTAATTTTTTTTGTCATTACTACCCTAATTGTTCCATACTAGTATAACGTCATAGTTACTTGTGTAACCTCCGTTCCCTGATGGAGGGAACGAGACGTTGTGTCAATGTAGTGACACTAGGGGTCACTCTTGGGAGCCCGAGACACCTCTGGTCTTTGTTAAAAGGCCAATGAAAATTGCCAAGTGGTATTTGCATGCCACTCCCTCAGACATACGGGTATAAAAGGAGCTGGTATGCAACCACTCATTCAGGTTTTATGCTGAGGAGCCGATATAAGGTCCGGCCATTTCAGCGGGTAGTTCAGCGTTGTGGCAGGAGGGACACAACGTCTCGTTCCCTCCATCAGGGAACGGAGGTTACACAAGTAACCATGACGTTCCCTATCTGTCACTCACTCGATGTTGTGTCGATGTAGTGACACTAGGGGTCCCTATACGAAACACCACAATTGGCTGAACTGTGTTACGTGAACTGGCGGTGTGTGGTGGGCAAACTACTGTGTGCCTCATAGCCAGCACACCAGGTCGACACGTAACCTCTCCCAACATATTTATGAGTGTCGAACAGGCCTTTTTGGGGACAAGTCGACTACCCAAAAGATAGAGACAGGCTTAACCCAGTCATGGCCTCTTTTCCTCTTCTTTTTTTCCACTCCCTAAAAAAAGAAGGGGGATTATCCGACTGGGCCGCCAGGCTCTGCCCAAGGAAGACGCAGTTTGCCAACAGGGAAATGAATTAGCGGAAGATATATAATTGCATGGGGCTAGCCTTACAGGGAACCGCCACATGCGGCGCACCTACCCCAGAACAGGGCTCTTAGTTAGCGTGTGTACTGGGCCGAAGAACACCACTTAGTGAACAGACGCCACTTAAAGGCATACAGGCGCCTCGTAGAGGGGGCCCTAGCCTGAGTGATCGTGTCTACCACCGTGGGTGGTAGACCGCTTAGGTCTTCCGCGTCCCATCCAGGGGCCAGACATGGAGATTCCAGAGGTCTGGGCACGGGTGCCAGATGGTGCCCCGTCCCTGAGAAAGAAGGTCCTTCATCAGGGGAATTTGCCAGGGGGAGCTGTCGCGAGGAACGTGAGGTCCGAGCACCACGTCTGGATGGGCCAGTAGGATGCTACCAGGACAACCTGCTCCTCGTCCTCCCTGACCTTGCAGGGTCTGTGCAAGCAGGCTCACTGGGGGAAACGCATATTTGCGCATGCCAGGGGGCCAGCTGTGTGCCAGCGCATCTATGCCAAGGGGCAGGCAGTGGGGAGGATTCTTGGGAGGCGAACAGGTGCACCTGTGCCTGTCAAATCAACTCCAAATCAGCTGGAAGAACTGAGGGTGGAGTCTCCACTCTCCCCTGAGGGTAATCTGTCATGACAGCGCGTCCGCTGTAGTGTTGAGGTTGCCCGGGATGTGAGTGGCTTGCAGCGACTTGAAGTGCTGCTGACTCCAGAGGAGGAGACGGCGGGCGAGTTGTGACATACAACGAGAGCGCAGACCGCCTTTGGCTGTCGACATATGCTACCGTTGTCATGTTGTCTGTCTGAACTAACACATGCTTGCCCTGGATCAATGGCCGAAACCTCCGCAGTGTGAGCAGAATTGCCAACAACTCGAGGCAGTTGATGTGTCAATGCAGTCACGGACCCGTCCAGAGGCCGGCGGCTGCGTGCCCATTGCAAACAGTGCCCCAGCCCATTTTGGAGGCATCTGTCGTGACCACGACGCACCTGGAGACCAGTTCTAGAGGAACACCTGCCCGTAGAAACAAGAGGTCAGTCTAAGGGCTGAAAAGACGGTGACAGACCAGCGTGATGGCCACGCAATGTGTCCCGTGGCACCATGCCCATCTCAGGACTCGAGTCTGGAGCCAGTGCTGAAGCGGTCTCATATGCATCAACCCGAGCGGGGTGGCCACCTCCGAGGATGCTATATGCCCCAGGAGCCTCTGAAAAAGTTTCAGTGGAACCGCTGTTTTCTGTTTGAACGCCTTCAAACAGGCCAGCACCGACTGGGCGCGCTCATTCGTAAGGCGCACCGTCAAGGAGACTGAGTCCAACTCCAAACTGAGAAAAGAGATGCTCTGAACTGGGAGGAGCTTGCACTTTTCCCAGTTGACCCGAAGCCCTAGTCGGCTGAGGCAGCCTCTGCGACCTTCGTGAAGACGCGAGGAGACAGGGACAGGCCGAAAGGGAGGACTTTGTACTGATACACTTGACTCTCGGACGCAAACCGCAGGAAGGGTCTGTGTCGAGGAAGGATCGAGACGTGGATGTACGCATCCTTCAGGTCTACCGCCGCGAACCAATCTTGATGCCGGACGCTCACCAGAATGCATTTTTGCATCAGCATCTTGAATGGGAGTCTGTGTAAAGCCTAGTTCAGAACTGACAGGTCCAAGATTGGCCGCAACCCACTGCCTTTTTCGGTACGATGAAGAAGGGGCTGAAAAACCCCTTCTTCATGTCAGCTGGAGGGACAGGTTCTATCGTGCCCTTCCGTAGGAGGGTAGCGATCTCTGCGCAAAGTAGCAGCGTTTTCGTCCTCCACCAAGGTGAAGTGGACACCACTGAACCTGGGCGGATGCCCGTCGAAGTAAACCGCGCAGCCGAGTCAGACGGTCCGGACCAGCCATCGCGACGGATTGGAAAGCGCAAGCCATGCGTCCAAGTTCTGCGCAAGGGGGACCAAAGGGACAACATCATCGGACGTACCGGCAGGTGGGGCCTCGCGGCGGGGCGGAGCTCAAGGTGCCACACCACGTCGTGGCCGTGCTGAGTCTAAGGACATCGAAGCATTTACCTGGCTCCTTGTGACCACCCCCGGAACAGCCTGGGACGGGGGAGGAAGAGGCCTGTCCTCATGACCCGTGGAGACCACTGCTGGAGCGCCAAACCTGCCAAATAGAATGGTGGACGGTGGTCGTGATGACGGCCGTGCACATCAGATACGTGACCCAGGGAACAAGGAAACCGCTCTTGCTAAGCTCTTGAGTACTGCAGCCACTTGGGCATGCAGCACAATTAAATGCAAAAGGTAAAAAAAAGATGGAGAGATCTGCTTACCAGATCCAGAACAGCGGGTTTCGTTGTCCCTGGGTCGCCCGTCTCAAGGGTGCATTGAAGCCTTTCACAGGTTCTGGGCGGCCGCGAGACGGGTGGCGTCTGCTTCCTGCAATGGGCTCCACACCGGGGCCGGGCCGAAGGGGCGGGCTGCGGCAGAGCCGGTGCAGTCATCGCAGGGGGACGCCCTTGGCGATGAGTAGACGGGGTGCAGGATCTTGAGCCGCGCCGGGGCAGGATATGCCGGCTAGCATCCGTCTACTGCTCCACCATCGAAAACTGCTGGGCAAAGTCCTCGACAGTGTCGCCGAATAGGCCTGCCTGGGAAATGGGGGCAGCAAGGAATTGTGTCTTGTCGGCCTCGCCCATCTCGACCAGGTTGAGCCAAAGGTGGCACTCCTGGACCACTAGTGTGGTCACCATCCGCCCGAGAGACCGTGGCGTGACCTCCGTCGCTCGGAGAGCGAGATCGGTCGCCAAGCGCAGTTCCTGCATCAATCCCGGGGTGGAACTACCCTCGTGCAGTTCCTTTAGCGCCTTGGTGGACTTGCAGGAGAGCCATGGTGTGCAGGGCGATGGCGGCTTGTCCAGCAGCACCGTAGGCCTTGGACGGGGGCTTTAGGCACCCACGCCAAGTGGCGGCGCTCTGCGGGCATAGGTGCACCGCGAGCGACTTTATCCACCGGGGGATTGCCAAATAGCCCTTGGCCGCCACCACCATTGAGGGTAGTGAGGGCGGGGAAGCTGAAAAGATTGGGACCGGGAAGTAAAAATTGCCTCCCACGACCTTGTCAGCTCTTCATGCACTTCCGAGAAGAAAGGAACGGGGGGCCCAGGAACCAATCACCGAACTGCGAGGGTTCAGGGAAGAGCAGTGAGTTCCAGTCTAGACGATGCTCGTGGCTGCCCGGGAAAGCATGTTGTCATCTCCGTGTCAGCCTGTGACTGGGCAATCATCCCCGAAGGGAGGAGCCCAGCTGAGGCTTCCAACTGGACAAGCCCGCTCTCCGATGCTGCGCTCGAGAGCTCATCACTTTCGCGGGCTCCGAATAAGAGGTTGAACTCGCCATGAGACAAGCCGGCTGACTCATCCGGAAGCCCGATCAGGGCAGACGAGCATGCTGGGGAATGGGAGGTCCGCGGGGGGATACCCGGCGGAGGCGGTCCCATTGGGGTCCCCAAATCACCCCCAGTGCTAGCCGCGCTGGCCTCATACCCGTGGGTAAAAGGACCGAGGCGGGGATCCTCTGGGGTGGCTTGCTTTCTTACGAAGGCAAGCCGTGACCACAACGTTGCCATGGACATATTCTCGCAATGAGAACATGACCATCCACGAACGCTGTCTCCGCGTAAGCAGTGCCCAGACACAAAAGACAGTGATTGTGACTGTCAGAAGGCGAGAGATAACGAGTGCACCCAGGAATAACACACAATCGGAAAAGCATCTTTAGAAAGACGCGTCTTTAAAAGACGTTCCGTGTGTGCCGCTCTTTTAGAGAAATATACTCTTTTAGAGAAATATACTCTTTTATTTCTGCCAAAGCGCCCAGGGGCATTCTCTGCAGTGCACCAGTGCAGAGGGGGAGAAGCTGCTGAAATGCGCCGTCAGATCCAGCAGAGGTGAATGAACAGTAGTATTCAGCTCAGTGAGCATGACCGTTCGGCTCCGAAGAGAAAATCTGAATGAGTGGTTCCCTGATGGAGGGAACGAGACGTTGTGTCCCTCCTGCCACAATGCTGAACTGCCCGCTGAAATGGCCGGACCTTATAACGGCTCCTCAGCATAAAACCTGAATGAGTGGTTGCATACCAGCTCCTTTTATACCCATATGTCCGGGGGAGTGGCATGCAAATACCACTTGGCAATTTTCATTGGCCTTTTATCAAAGACCAGAGGTGTCTCGGGCTCCCAAGAGTGACCCCTAGTGTCACTACATCGACACAATGTCGAGTGAGTGACAGATAGGGAACTAACTTGCATGTGAGAAATGAGAAAATACTCTACCAGTGCAGTTAGAGAAAATACACTTGTAAAATATATTTAAAATATATAAATATATATTGCTTTAGTATAATACAATTACTTCTGATTTATTATTATTAGTAGTAGTAGTAGTATTACAGTTAATATTACATAACTTTACAGTAGTGATATATTTCTGTCATACTTTTTTCTTATGAATTTACCTTTTATTTTGAAGTGTTTTTGTGTTGTTTTGACCAAGAAGCTCTGATGTTATGATGGTAGATTCCCACTCTGGAAAAGTCTCTACGTCACTCAAAGTGATGATTAAACCGCAAAAAGGCTGCTATTTAATTAAATAAATATGTACTCGGTATGTGCCTGAGAATGTACAACGTGAATTTGCACTCTGTTTACTGTCATCTGCTACAAACAGAGCGTGTGACGCTCATGATGGTGCTTTCCCTGTATGAGCAGCCGGCATCAGCACAACACTGTCCCCGCACATTTACAAGCGCTCACATTTGAATTACATGCAAACTACATATTTATCTCTTTAAATTGCAGCTTTTGCAGTTAAATAATCTCACTAGGACATTACGTGATTTAATTTGTGGGCTGAATGTTTACGTAATGACATTGGAATCTAAGATGGTATTGGAGCATTTTTATGAGTAAGAGTACCAGTACATGAGCGCAGTATCAGACTCCACACAGAAAGGCCCAGTTGAGCCAGGACTCGATCTCGAACCAGTGCTACCCACTGAGCCACCGTGCCACCCAGTTACAGACACCAAAACTGCACCAACCCGCATCTCAGAATAGTATTCTTCTCACCACAATTGTTCAAAGACGGCTATATGAGTTACTGTAGACTTTGTCAGTTCAAACCATTCTGGCCATTCTCTGTTGACCTCGTTTCCATCCACAGAACTGCCACTCACTGGATGTTTTTTGTTTTTGGCACCATTCGGAGTAAATTCTGTTGTGTGTGAAAATCCCAGGAGATCAGCAGTTACAGAAATACTCAAACCAGCCCATCTGGCACCAACAATCATCCATGCGATTATCTAATCAGCCAATCATGTGGCAGCAGTACAGTGCATAAAATCATGCAGACACCTCCTTTTGAGTTGAAGACGTGCGCCATTAATTCCCAGTAGTGTTCACAAGTTTGTTCCCTGGTTGACTTCCTCTGAGCCCTGTGGCAGTCGAGTATTCGGGAGATTCGCTGCCGGCCCAGTACACGTGCTAACTAAGAGTCCTGTTCTGGGGTAGGTGCTCCGCATGTGGCGGTTCCCTGTAAGGCTAACCCCATGTGATATATATCTTCCGCTAATTCGTTTCCCTGTTGGCAAACTGCATTTTCCTTGGGCAGAGTCCTTTTGCCCCAGTCTACTGTTTGTAGTAACTCCTCCCCCATTGGGCATGATCTACCTTGAAGACTCTCCACATGGTTGGAAAGACCATGTGACGTATCCTTCCACTTAAATATCCCCCCCTCTCTTTGGGCGAGGTGTGGTCTCCACTGTGTCTTCCCCTTGGGAGGGACACCCCCCGACTAGACCTGGCGGCCCAGTCGGATAATCCACCTTCTTTTTTAGGGAGTGGGGAACAGAGGCCACGACTGGGTTAAGCCTGTCTCTATCTCTTGAGTAGTTGACTTGTCCCCAAAAAGGGCCGTTCGACACTCATAACTATGTTGGGGGAGGTTACGTGTTGACCTGGTGTGCTGGCTATGAGGCACACAGTAGTCTGCCCACCACACACTGCCAGTTCACATAACACAGTTCAGCCAATTGTGGCATTTCATATAGGGACCCCTAGTGTCACTACATCGACACAACATCGAGTGAGTGACAGATAGGGAACGTCATGGTTACTTGTGTAACCTCCGTTCCCTGATGGAGGGAATGAGACGTTGTGTCCCTCCTGCCACAACGCTGAACTACCCGACCTTATATCGGCTCCTCAGCATAAAACCTGAATGAGTGGTTGCATACCAGCTCCTTTTATACCCGTATGTCCGGAGGAGTGGCATACAAATACCACTCGGCAATTTTCATTGGCCTTTTATCAAAGACCAGAGGTGTCTCGGGCTCCCAAGAGTGATTCCTAGTGTCACTACATTGACACAAGGTCTCGTTCCCTCCATCAGGGAACAGAGGTTACACAAGTAACCATGATGTTACTCACCCCTTTCAAAAACACTGAATTTCTTGTATATGGTCTCTCTGCTGCTGCTGCTGCTGCTGCTGAGTTTTACTTTATGAAGTCCAATGTCTGTGGTTCTGCTGTTTGTGATGGTGAGAGATCCAGTCTCTTTGTCCAGATGCAGTCTCTCATGAGCAAAATAATATGTTGAGACCATTTTAGCTTTTCTATCAACACTTGATGAGGTCCTGTTGTCCCCATCTCTATCAAATTTAGCTATGATGATGCCCTCATCTCCAAACCTCCACAGTATCAGATCATCTGTCTGTATTGCAGTATCAGTGTGTGGAGTGATAGAATCTCCCCCTGTCTTTTTCAGTGTCTTTATTTAATTTTTCTCTGTATCAGACACACCTGGAGAACAAACAGGTCAAGAGTAAGAAATTTTATGTATACAGTTGTGCTCATAACTTTACATTTCCTTTGCAGAATCTGTGGGCAGTTTAGCCAGTTTTACATTTTTTGTTTCAAGTTGTTTGAGTCCCTCTGTCTTGAATTTCTCCTTTACATGGACTTTAAAAGTTTGATTTCAGTCAGACTAACTAACAAACCTAGATAATGCAATTTTAGCTTGGTTCCATCCAGCATGTATACACAACAATCGGACCGCATTAGGCCTCAGAGTTATGAGCATGCTCCGAAAAACTAAGGTGACACATGACACGTATTTAACCCGTAAGTCAAACTTTGATGCAAGCTGTCTGTGAAAGATTTTTCTTCCTCGCAATATGTTCCAAGCAGTGTATATAATAGGCAACAGGCAGTGTGAACACTTGATTCATACTCACTGGTGATGGTTAGATTGAAAGTTTTGTATATGGTGGTTCTGCTGCTGATGTGGAGTTCATAAAGTCATAAAGGTGAGTGATCCACTATGTGTATTTAACAGCAGTCTCCCACTGAATCTCCCAACTTCAAGGTCAAATGTCAATGCCATCATCTCTGTTCTTCTGAACTGTGCGATGCGCATGTTCTTATCAGTTTTAAAATACCAAGTTATCCAATCCTCATTCAGTTTTTCATCAGTGTTTAGAGTAACAAGATCTCCCTCCATCAACGTCACCAACTATCAACGTCACCGACTCTACAGTCTCAGCACCAATCACACCTAGAAAACAAACATCAGAGATCCATCATTCAGATCCATCGTTCAAATATCTCACAGTTCGGTTTATATTGTGATTTTAGGGTCACGGTTTTTGTATAGTTTGGTACTTATTATGTTCAATTTATGCTTTTAGTGCCTGTCTGTAGCTAAAGACACTATCTTTCCATGCACCACGAAACACCTCTAATTTTGTATTCTTCTACTTGCACTCCATTTTCCGAGCTGCTCTCTTGAGAGCATGAGTGTGATCATTGTACCATGGTGCGGGGCTTTTTTCTTTAATTTCCTTTAATCGAAGGGGGGCGACACTATCAAGAGTGCAAGAGAAGACTGTATTGATATTTTCTGTGATTACATCAAGTTCTTCTAGACTTTTTGGCTTACTGAGTGTATGAGATACAGTACTGTGCAAAAGTTTTAGGCACTTGTGAAAAATGTTGCATAGTGAGGATATCTTCAAAAATAATGACATGAATAGTTTTCATTTGTCACTTAATGTCATACAAAGTCCAGTAAATATAAAAAAGCGAAATCAATATTCGGTGTGACCACATTTGCCTTTAAAACAGCACCAATTCTCCTAGGTACACTTGGACACAGTTTTTCTTGGTTGTTGGCAGATAGGATGTTCCAAGCTTCTTGGAGAATTCGCCACAGTTCTTCTATCTATTTAGGCTGTCTCAATTGTTTCTGTCTCTATATGTAATCTCAGACAAACACAATGTTCAGTGGGGGGCTTTGTGGGGGCCATGACGTCTGTTGCAGGGCTCCCTGTTCTTCTATTCTATTCTATTTGCAAAAGTAATGTTTGGGAGTCTAATATTTATATTTCCTTTTGACACACTAAACCTGAAGATATAAATAACCATCTTAAGACAAATGCTTTTGTGAAACATCTTCTGTGCCTAAGACTTCTGCACAGTACTGTAGATCTGGAAGATTATTAGTGACGCTGTCTTTAGTGGTCGAAAGAATAGCTCTACCTGAATGATAGCATGATGTAGATTATTATGTATGACATTAGCTGTCCCAACAAACAAGAGACGAGGTAATGATCTGAGATGTCATCACTCTGTGGTTGAATTTCTATAGTATCAACATCAACTCCATATGACAGAATTAAATCTAATGCATGATTATGGTGATGCCAGCATTGGCACATGGAGGGGTAATCACTGGCATATAAATTTCATATAAATGAAACCTGGAAATAAAGTTTTAGGATTTCGTATGTGTGATTCACCGAAAATGGCTAAATAGTTGATCGGCTTGTGATGTGCGAATGGCTTTAATACTGTTTAGTCTCCAGTTCAGTTGATGAAAACATGCTGCATGATCATGAGGAAGGATTACATCAAGATGTAGATTGGAATGCAGATGCGAAAAGCTTCATACAAGTAAAACAGCCTGCTCCACTCTCTCTGTTGATGGCGTGCTAGTGTTTACTCCTCTGTGTGATTTTGAAAAAAGTAGTATGACATAATATAAGAAATATTTAAGATTCCACACAATTTCGTGATCAGTAATCAAATAAGCAAATTTGTGACATTAGCTGTTAACTCATTTTGTACAAAAGGACAGGTTTTCTTACATTAAAGCATTTAAGATGCTCTTTGAAAATTCACATGCAGGATCATGATTATATCATAATCATCGGGTTTTCACTCAAACTGTTATGCTGATAATATCATTTGATATAAAAAAATAAACTATTAAATTAGAAAAATGCAAAATAGAAACATTTTCACAAGTAAACTCAAACTTCAGAAAATCACATACATGCACATATATATACAGCTTTAGAAAAAATTAAGAGACCACTCCAAATGTTTCTTAAATCAGTATCTCTACACAGGGGCAGACTGGCCATAGGGAGAACCAGAACTTTTCCCAATGGGCCGGCCGAGAAACGGGGCCGAACGGGCCGCGATAAGCTGAACGGGTCATGACAGGCTGAAGAGGGCAGCAAAACGGCGCGCGATATTCCATTCCAGTGTCTGATGAATTCCTGCTTGAATCTTTGTGCCAGCAGTGGCATAAAGTCAGCAATGTGAAAGACTGGTGGAAAGCGTGCAATCACACATGAAAGCTGGGACTGAAAATCAGTTTTCTTTTTCTAGTGTTTGTCTGTTGGCGCATTATGGCGCATTACCACCACCAACTGAACTGGAGTGTGAGCAGCAATGCCGGAGTACAACCAGAGATCTTTTTTTAATTATTATTTATTTATTTATTTATTATTATTTGCCAGAGATTTTCTTTACAGAGATGAATAACAACCTTTTTACCAGAGAGTGTAATGGTCAACTAAAGTTTGCGAAAGCCGTAAAATGACAAATACCAAAACATGGTCAAGATTAGTGCACAGGTGGTCAGTTCACTAACTCATGAGCGGTTTCAGCACAAAAGCAGTTTATTCAGCAAACTAAAGCAACTCCTCCATAGACATCCATAAAAAAAATTTTAAAAAATGTGTCTCCTCACCAGTGTATGGAATGTAATATAAGCCTGTTGCTTTTATAAAGCTTAAAGGCGCACTCAGTAATTTTTTCCTCATTAAAAAAGTTTAACTCCTAAAGACATGAATTTTAATTTTGCAATATATGTAGGAAATCATGAGCACTCACATTAAAATTAAGACTCCAGTCAAATAAAAGCTGTTTTATTCTATATGGAGAGGGTCCGCACATGGGGGCTGCCATGTTAAAACCACATGACCAGCTGAAAACTACTTGCTTAATCTCAGTAACCATCCTGTTATTTGACAATTGATTAAAGTAATCATGGCTGACTGTAAATACTAAATTTCTACAATGGCATCTGAAACAGTAAAATATTGATTTTAAATGATGCTGCATCCACGCCGCTAGGTTTTCCTTTTGTTTTACCAGAAGATTTCCAAATGACATAGTTTGAATTTCGTTTGCCTGTAATTTTGAATGCAATACTTGTCTTTCGTTGTTATACGCTGTGCAATGCAGTATGACATATTTTACTGTTTCTCGTTCATTACAAAGATTGCATAACCTAGTATGGGACTTTTTTATTTCATATATATATATATATATATATATATATATATATATATATATATATATATATATATATATATATATGATATTTCACTGCGGATTCTGGTTATTATTGATTCTTCTCTTCTTCTTAATAATGCTATGATTCCTCCTCTAGTGCCCACATTCTCTTGTATTTTATATAAGTGTCTCCCCTTAATTTCTCTATTCCAAAGCTACTGCCATCATTATTCGCAGCTTTACAAATAAATGCCTTGGCTTCAGACTTACTCCTGTTAATACTAGTGAGTTCTGCATTATTACATTTTAGTGAGTTTTTAGATAGTTTATCCATCACCTCATTACCTCTCCTACATGTACAGGAACCCAGAGAAAGCTATTAAAATTCCTTGATTATGCAGTTCATACAAAAGTTGCCAAATGTAATATGTTATATCTTATCTACAATCAGAATGTGCATATTGTAGGCTTTTCAGGGTTACCGGAGAGCAAATGACTCCCGGTTCACTTTCTCCAACCACTGGAGAGCCAGGAGAATTGCAACCAACTCGACCGTAAAAAACATTAAATTGTCTGTTGCTCTCTTCCTTATAGATGCCACATTTCTCACAACGCTCATCAGTGCACACAGCTGCCACTTAAAACCAAACCATTACTCTAGAAGGGAGCTTTTCTTCATGGAAATGAATCAGTACCGACAAACTGTCCCTTTTCACTCAATTTCTTGCATATTGTAATTGTTTCACTTTTGTCACCTTAGTTCCAGAAATGTTGTTCTTAATCACCTCTTCATACATTTCAGCAGGTACTCCATATACCCTTCATTACAACTTTTAGGGTGTAATGGGGCTAAAGGCACCCCATAAGGAAATTTAGCTTATCAAGATCAAATGTTTTTATTTATTTTTATTGAAAATTGATGGAGCAACATAAGTTGTGTGAAATAAATAATAACGGAAGGTTGTTTAGATTAAAATTATGTTAAAAAAAAGGTGGTGGTAAAAGGCCCCTATAGTGGGGGTTAAATTATACTGTGTAGATACTGGGGCAATAGTTATAGGGTATAATTGTTCAACTAATACAAATAATTTTGAGACAGCAAGATGATTTTTTTGAGAAACAAGTTAAGATGATGCTTACTTAAAATAACCAATAAAAAAAATTAAAAAATAAAAGTCAACAATGTTCTTTTAATTTCAAACACATTTGGCATTTTATTACACGTCAAATATTGGTTTGATCGTTCAGTATGAGCCCACTTTTAATATTCTTCATAATAAATCTATTCCCCCCACTTAAGAAAAACAGTGTGTTTCATAGGGTGTTCATCTTTAGCACCTGCAACAGGGTTTTTACCCCAAATACTATGATTTAATGACCTTAAACAAAACTGAAAATGATAATTAAGTATTTTGTCTCAGAAGAAATGTGTTAATTACAGGGATTTTCATTAGCTGCATAAATTTGCAAGATTTTTAAAAAATAATAAAAATTACATCAAATTGCCTCAAAATCATCCTTTAGACACCATATGCATGTCACACCTGAGACTTTTGCCCTAGCGGCCACCAGATGTCACTAGGTGTTTAAGAGAGTTTTAGTTTGATGTTTTGTTTACCTTCTTGAGTCTCTGTTCCTGGTTCCTGCTCTGATTGTTCCCAGCTGTTTCTCGTTTACCTTGTTCGCCCCAATGTATTTAATGTCCTTGTTTTTGCTTGTGTCTTTGTCAGTTGTTGTTTCCTGTTATCCCCATGGATGTAACATTTGTTCAGTTCCTGAGTTTTAGTTTTGTTTTGCTCTGCTCCTGTATTTTCCAAGTTTTGTATCTGGACTCATTTTCTTATTAAATCAAAGCTGCACTTAGATCCGGCTCTCTTGGCTTCCTGCTGCATTCATTACAGAACAACTGACCAGCAACCATGGATCTAGCGGCTTTGCAACTGCTGCATCTCAAAGAGAGAGATATGACCATAGAGTAGTACACAGAGCTTTTCTGCTGTCTCGCCCAGGATTCTGACTGGGGAGAACTTTGTTTTAAGGACATCTGTCGCCTTGGACTCAATGAGCTGGTGAAGTCCTGCAGGCCTAGATGCAGGTGTGAAATCACTCTAGTAGAATTCATTGACCTTGCTTTGAGGTTCACATTCTCACCATACACTGTGCCACTGAGCCCGCGCCTGCCACAGGCCGTCGAGCCAATGCCCGTGCCTGCCGGAGGCCGTTCCCCTGTCGCTGCCTACAAGCTAACGAGCCAACACCTGCCACGGCCAACGAGCCTGTTCTTGAAGCCTCGTCCATTCCAGAGCCGTCGCTGCCAGCCTTGTCCATCCTAGAGCCAGGGTTCACACCTGTTTCAGCCCTAGTGGAACTTTTTTGGGGGGGCACCATGGCTCCACTCCTCAGAGCACCATGGCTCTGCCTTCCAAGTCTCTCACAGCTGTGCTCACAGCCATCTGGAAATGGAACAGAAGAAGGGCTCCTACTCCCCAGGGACTGCCCACGCTCATGGCCACAGAGGCCGTTCCCCAGTTACTGGGAGAAAATGAAATAAAGGAGCCTTTGGCCCATTTGAAAATTTGGATGAGTGTTATATAGTCCAGGGGTGTTGCGCGTGGTTATAAAAAATGGAGAGGTGTGGATACAGTGACACCCGAGATGGAGAGGTATGGCTGTGAGCGGGATGGCCAATGTGGAGGGGTGCAGCCACCCCTGAACACCCCCCCACCCCCAGCTCTGCCCCTGATCTCATCTCATCCATATGCTGCTCACTGTCTTTCTAGCAAGTCAGTTCACTGTCGGCCATCTTTAGAACGCTTTAAAGATTTTAATATATTTTTACAGGAAAACAATACAAAAATTATCATCAAGAATATGATTTTTGCCCTAATATCAAAGGTCTTACTAGAAAAAATAAATTATGATCCAATGTGAATTTTCTTGATGAAAAAATATGATCGTGCCTGGTAACATGTGCATGTAAAATGGCTAGAAATAGTATTTTAGCTTAGCGTAAAGCTGACAATTTACACAAGGTTTATTTCCATTTCTTGTGCTCCAAACTTCAAACTTACTTCTCTGTCTGCTCGTATGAATGTAACACATCATAAGAAAGTGTTTCACCGCTGTTCAAATACACTTAGGACCGCATCATTTATATGTATAAATCTTTCCATGTGAAAGGACTAAATATTAAATGAAATAAATTACAATAAAATGCAAAGTAATCTGTTCAGTAATCTAAATACCTTTTTAAATGTAACTGTATTCTAAATATCAATTATTGTAACTGTGGTGGAATACAGTTACATATATTTTGTATTTTAAATACGTATTCCCATTACTTGTATTTCGTTACTCCCCAACCCTGGATATAGAACATATTTCATATCAGCAGTAAAATCTGACGACACTGGCATCATAATTTGTTCTTCTTTATGCTAAAACACACAATTTTCCCAGCTTTTATAGCTAATGCGCATGCGTGTTCTAGAGCAGATTGACAGGCAATGTCTTTATCTAAAAGGTGATTGGCTCTTTAACTGTAAGGCGAGACTTCCTTTCTACATCCATTGACCGTTGGACGCTCAGAGCTCCTTGGCTGAATGTTCCAATTTCTCCCATTCATTTAAATAGTAGTGGCCCGTCTCTGCTAAATAGACTCTGGCGCCAGTCACAGCTCATTGTTGCCAACCGCAGACCAATCAAAGCACCGGAGTTCTTTTCCTTCTTCAGTGGAATTTTTGGTGGGACGTGAACCAACTGAATAGGTGCATACCTCAACCTACTGTACTGGAGTGTGAAGAGAATGAAGTCTATGTGTTTAAGGTAGAATTCCTAGATCCTTTGTTTAAGACCACTGTAACTAAAACATTTCATAACTGCTTTTATTATTCTTCCTGCTCCTGTACTATATTTAATACGCTGGGTATTGTAAATTCATGATATTCTGTAGTTTGTATGCCTCCATGCTCTGACAAATCCTGAGAAATTACACATCCCTGACCCAGAAGTCCCTGAATGTTCTCAACTGAAATTTCTGTCATGCCCACATGGCGGCAGCCGTAGATATGATGATTTTACATTTTTCAATATTTTTGTGTGTTTGAGCTGAACCGTTAATAACTTCTGCAATAAATGCAATGAAGTTAACTTTAGTTCAGACTAAGTTAGTTGACCGTTACACTCTCTTCTATGGTAGAGCTGTTGCAGAGGTTGGTATCTAAGTAGAAAAAAGAATCTCTAACCAAGCTGTGGGAGAGAGCCATCAACCCTCTCAGCCGGGATGAGGAAAGGAACACCAGCGTCTTATCCAGATCGAACCCTTCTCTCAACTCCATGACATTTACAGAGACCAAATCACTGCAAGGGAACCAACCTTTATATTCATTTGTATTTGTAATTATAACATAAGTAGTAATAAGGGAAATATTAAAAGTGGAGACAGGAAACAGAATGGGACAAAGAGTGGGACAAAAGGCAGATTCTAACTTGGATCACTCTCACGAAAAAGCACTTTCACACCTGTGATACAACGCACACCACTGCAGCGACACTTACAGTGCAGTTTGTCGTAAATTACTGATTCCACCAGACTATTGCGGTGCAAATAGCTGTGCTGTGTGGTAACCAGCCTTCTAGCAGCTGAACATGGTTTCCATCTACAAAATAAAGTCAAAACACCACTTAGAAGTCACCTGAATGGGGACAATTCAATGTAATGATCATTGCCTCAGCAGGAATTCTCTTAAATATAGATTATGGAAAAGCAAGTAAGAACTTTAAAGGAAAGTTAGAGGGTCAATACATAGCAAATGACTGTTCATGATAAAGTAGCTGGCTTACCGCTGTGGTGCTCTAGCAGCTCAGTTTTCAAATGGAAACTTGTTGTTTAAGAGAGTGTCTATTCGTGCATGTGTGTGGTTGGTGTACAGGTATTTGTTAGTGTGTAAGGGGACAGGTGGATGGAATTCTTGTTCCGACTCAGAGTTCCTGTCTTAAAGCACAATTAACACAGATGTGAAATTAGATACCAATAATGTAGTTTTGTAGACCCTTATATGGAACAATTCAGAGCCCAAATGTCACATAATCCATGACTTAAAGTATACTGTGGGTTGCTAGATCTGAATAGTGTGCTCTGTTCATGCTGAATTTGGTTTCACACCATTTTGCCCATACCTCATAATTCTACACAAATCCATTTACATTTGCAAGTGTGCACAAACACACCTGAGTAGTTTCACTACCCACATTACTTCTTGAAACACAGCTCTCCTCTAACGTTCAGCAGAGACATTCAGTGTTTGTAGTTTTTCATCCGTGTTGGTTGATATTTTAGATTGTTGAAGGAAATGTTTCACAGGTTCATTTTGTTCTGTCTAGATGGTAAGTATTAAATGTATTTTTTATGGCTTTTGTTTTAGTACAGACTCTACGGAGTAGTATGCTCTATTTCGGTTAGTCAGACGACTTGGATTCAAGACTTTACCAAAATAACAATGCTTAAATGATGCACAAGTTTTGTAGTTTCAGACAGTTGTAAAATTAAATGTAAAAAGTGTTTGTTTAATATAATGCTCTTTTTTGTGGGGTCTGTAATGTGCTTAATTACCATCTTCAATGAACAGAAGTTTTGTTTCATGTATAAAAATGAACAACGGATTTTGGGTTTTGGTGTCTTAGACTTTTCTGTTTATTTTGCACATTAATCTTATTTTCTACATTTATTCAGTTACACTTGCATAAACAAAATGCATAAAGTTTTTTTTTTTTTATGGTTTGATAAATTGTTGGTTCTAGAGCCTCTTTGAAACATTGAATTCAGACCTGATACTAGTATTAATAACTGTGTATTAGGGTTGAGCGAGTACTCGGCTGAAACAAGTATCCAGTATGAATAATGTACTTTTTACGAGCATGAGTATCATCCCAGTGAAATGTGTCAGTATCCGTACACGTGATGAAGAAAAATCCTCATTGGGTAATACTACTGAGAAATATTTATCAAGTCATTTTTATTTATTTAGTGCCTTTCACAATGCATTGTCTCAAAGCAGCTTTACAGTAATTATGATGTAACAATTGGAGCTTTAATTTCAAAAAGTCATCTTTATGCTGTTCGGATGAATAATGAAAAAAGTTACTTGTCTTTAGGCCCCAAAAACAATTTTTTTATGGAGAAAATTAATGGGGAATATCTCATGCTTTTCCGTGGGTGCTCGGTCATTCCCGTGGGTGTTTGAGCTGGGATGTCCGGAGCGCTTGTTGCCGTGGTTCACTCATTCAGACCTCTTGAGTTTAGATGATAAAAATGTCCTGCCAGGACTTCATTTATGAGCAAATTAGCCTTCAAAACAGTCCCATAGTTTGTTAATAAAGAAGCAGCGGCTGCAATATTACTCTTCATATAACTTTAATAATACTACACATAAATTGCTAAATCAGCCACTATCAAACGTGGACTAGTTGGAGGATACAGTTGAAGCATATGAAGTTAAATGAAGGTAAGAAAAACACAAATGTGTTACTACGTGTCTTAGTTATCTTGATTTTGTAATGATTTTATTAAAAATATCTCTAATTTTGTTTTGGCTCATTGTACGTCGCCGACATGAAAATTAACAAACATAATTTAGGATTTAAGATATTTTATAATATAAAGGATATTTTATTGTACAATTTACTTTTAGAGTTTTTAAAGCTTGTGAAATTTTAAAACAATTGCAATCTTAATTCATTACAAAGTTTAGCCTGTCTGTGCGCACTCTCTTCTAGGTAAAGAAATCAGATCAGCTGATTGTAGGACTAAATGTAAAATTAGATAGAGTTGTTTTTAATAAACCTTATCACTTTGGTATTCATGAGGTTCATTTGTGAAAGATTCTGTCATTTAGTAATTGCATTAAGATTCATTCGATATTTCTCTTTAGTTCTTGAAATAAAAGATCATGCTTAGATTTATTCACTTTTTATTAGTTTGTTGTTATGTGTTTGATATTATGTATTTATATGTTGTTATGTACTTTTAATATATATCTACAATTTATAAACATATATATATATATATATATATATATATATATATATATATATATATATATATTCATGAATTATGAGAAAAATGCAAGGACCATTTTTTTGTTTATTTTGTTTTACATTTACTTGTAAGTTAAAGCAACTTACACGTGAGGAACATTGCAAAAACCAATTTAGGCAATAATATAAGATTTGGTTTAATAGAAAGCTTCAGATATTTTCCTTATATATAAACTGACAAGTTTATAATATTTTATCTTATAATTTATCTTAATTTTATGCCATTTATGACTTACAAGTTTGATGTAGTACTTTACCTTAATTGAAATAATTATAATGTAGTACCTTTGAGTGTCCAGAAGATAGAGGCAATGTGTTAATTTGTAGAATAATACTGATTGGTGAAACAAGATACTTCCATAAACATCTTTTTTTGTGTAATCCCAAAAGATAAAAGAGTAAACAGTGTTTGGAATGCTTTAAACTGTTTATTATATACCTGTTTTAGGATATAGAAATATATACTTAGAATAGAAAAGTTTAACAAATTTAACCAATGATGGAAACATGTAGTAAACATAAATATACAACAGACAATGGGGGAATGTATGAATATGTTTTACAGACAAAACTTCAGAGGCTCAGAAGAAAGAGATCCAGGAGAAGGAAAGGTTGTCTGGCCAATAAACTGTGAAAGAAGGCTCTAAATGACATCATCTTGAGATTCTCTAGTTTTCCTGGAAAGAGAGTAAAGAGTAAGGCTGTGCCGATACAATCAAATATCAATATATTGTGATACTTTTGCTCATGCTATTGTATCGATCCCAGTGTCAATATTTTTATTCATTTTTTTTGTGTATTTATATCATGTGCAACAGTTCAATAAAGATGAAGCAGACTGTCTAAATAAGAGTGGCATTCCTCATTTCTTTCATATATGAGCAAATATGGACATTATAACTGAAATATACCCAAACTAATTGGAATTTAATCAAGAGCTTGTGAATCATAACTGAATTTAATCATGATATTGTGATGTATCGTGATGTATCGAATCGTGACATATGTATGGTGATATGTATCATATCGTGAGGTGCCTGGCAATACCCAGCCCTAATAAAGAGACTGAATATATAAAGAATGATGGATTGATAGGTATTTGAGATGTATAATTATCAATGAATGAATGAATACTGGTGTCTGTGCAAATAACAATAATCAACAGTTTATTCATTTGGAGTGTTTTGTATGGAGTGTGAACATTGTACAGTAGGCAGAATCTGCAATTTGAAAATCTTGAAATTAATGTATGGATTCAGATGGGAAAAATGTATTTGTATTTTAAATATTATTTATTTACTTCATTTTATTTTATGTACCCTTTCCCTGCAATTTGTTCACCCACCACCTATGTATATACAGTAGATATAAAATGTCTACACACCCCTGTTAAAACAGCAGGTTTTTGCGATGTAAAAAATTAAGAATTTTTGCACCTTTAATTTTAAAATGACAACCTATGCAATGCCACTGAAAACCAAAGTGAAACATTTCAGAGAGGAAAAAAAAAAAAAGTAGAATAACCTAACTGCATAAGTGTGCACATCCCTGAACTAATACTTAGCTGAAGCACCCTTTGATTTTATTACAGCACTCAGTCTGTTTGGATAAGAGTCTATTAGCTTGGCACATCTTGACTTGGGAATAAATTCCCACTCTTCTTTGCAAAAACGTTCCTGATCTGTCAAATTGCGAGGGCATCTGTGTACGGCCCTCTTCAGGTCCCCTCACAGATTTTCTATAGGATTCAGGTCTGGGCTCTGGCTGGGCCATTTCAAAACATTAATCTTTTTTTGCTGAAGCCATTCTTCTGTTGATTTGGATGTGTGCTTTGGATCATTGTCATGCTGAAAGGTGAAAGATCTCTTCATTTTCCGCTTTCTAGCAGACGCCAGAAGGTTCTGTGCCAAAACTGACTGATACTTGGAGCTATTCATGATTCCCTCCACCTTCACTAAAGCCCCAGTTCCAGCTGAAGAAAAGCAACCCCAAAGCATGATGCTGCCAGCACCGTGCTTCACCGTGGGTATGGTGTTCTTTTGCTGATGTGCTGTGTTGTTTTTGCACCAAACATACGTTTTACAATTTTGGGCAAAAAGTTCAATCTTGGTCTCATCAGACCATAACACATTTTCCACATGGTTTTGGGAGACTGGATATAGGTTTTTGCCAGGCTTGGATGTTTTGGGCCCCATAGCCCAGCCAGATGAAGAATACGGGAGAAAATTGTCACATGTAGGGAGCAACCAGTACTTGCCAGAAAGAGCTGCAGCTCCTTTAATGTTGCTGTAGGCCTCTTGACAGCCTCCCTGATCAGATTTCTCTTTGTCTTCTCATCAATTTTGGAGGGTCGTCCTGTTCTTGATAATGTCTCTGTTGGGCCATACTTTCTTCACTTGTTGATGACTGTCTTCACTGTGTTCCACGGTATATCTAATGCCTTGAAAAAAAATTTGTAGCCCTCACCTGAGCAATACCTTTCAACAATAAGATCCCGTTGATGCTTTGTAAGCTCTTTGAGGCCCATGGCTCTTGTAGTAGCATGCAACCAAGATGTCAGAAAAATCCTTCTTCTTTAGGTTTTATGGCGGGTTGCGAACCAACTTAATAGGTGCATACCGCCACCTTCTGTGATGGAGTGTGAAGATAATGAAATCTATATTTCTCCATATTCCCTATATCCTGTATTTTAATCCACTGCTCCTAATAAATCTCATTATTGCATTAATTTGTTTCCCTGCATTTGGACCATCATTTAAGATATTGCTTATTATGAATTCTTGACTTCCAAAGGTTTGTAATTCTTCCTTAAGACTCCTCCTTTCTCTTTCATATGCAGGACATACCATCAACACATGCTCTACTGTCTCCTCTATTGCACAAACCTCACATAAACCTGTATTATGTTTCCCTATGATGTGTAATGTATAGTTAAGATTTGAATGTCTTGTTCTTAGATGTGTGAATATAACTTGTTCCAATCTACTTATGTTATGAATTATTATTTTGTACCTTATGATAATGTCTTCCTGTTTGACATGAATCACAATAAGTCTGCCATTTCCTAGTGCATGCTTCCAATACTAAATGTTTCCCTTCTGATCTGCTAAGTGAAATATTTATACTTGGTTCATCCATCCTTAATGATTCTTTAGCCATTTTGTCTGCTCTTCATTGCCTTGAATTCCCAAATGTGCTGGTACCCACATGAAATGAATTATTATTCCTATCTGTTTTAGACTGTATAATGTAATCATGATTTCTATTAAAATGTCACTTCTATTTGTTTGATTTGATTGTAAACTCATAAGAACCACCATTGAGTCAGAACATGTTACTTTATCTGCTCTTACTTCATAAATCCAACCTAGTGCCATTAAGATTGCTATCATCTCTGCAGTGTATACAGATGTACCATCTGTTATTCTTCTAAACTTCCTTACGGCAAACTCTGGAACATAAAAAGCTACCCCTGTCCTTCCGGTTTCTTGGTTCTTTGAGCCATCTGTGTATACCTGAAGAAATGAATAATGCATACTTTTATATATTCTTTTACATATGTTTTTGTATTAACTCCATCCCTTTCTTCCTTAATTCTTTCATGTAGCTTTAAATCAATTTCAGGTTGTGTAAATAACCAAGGTGGTATCGGAGGTATTGCAACTATTGGAGCAAATAACTTTGTATCTAGACCATTTTCATTAGCCCATTTCTTTATTTTCCATGCAAAGCCTTTACCAGGTGTATTTATTGTTTCCCAACTTTCAGCATGTACTCCCCTTACTGGATGATCATTGTTTTGTCCCTGAAGAGTATGCCATAGCTAGTTTCCCTCTTCTTATAAACAGTTGCATTTCTGATCTTTCCACCTGTAATGCAATTTGTGTAGTTTTAACTGCTCCTAAAATGGGTCTTAATGCTTTAGCTTGCATGATATCTAGTTTCTTTAACATAGTTGCAGACGCAGATTCATATACAATACAACCAAAGTCTAGTACTGATTGCATAAGTTCAACACATATACCCTTTAATAATTGTTTGTCTGCACCCCAGTCTTTTCCTGCAATCCCTCTCATTATTTTTAATACTTTACTACATTTATTTATAATATAATCTATATGATCTTTCCAAGTTAACTTTTCATCAAACCACATTCCCAGATATTTAAAAATAGATCCTTTTGCTAACAATGTCCCATATAATTTAAGTTGTTTGTTCTCTTTAATCTTTTTATTTGTAAATATCTGATAACATGTTTTGGATATTGAAAATTTGAACCCCCATTCTAGAGATCATTTTTCAACTATCCCTATTGCTTCTTGAATTCTCTCCATATTAAAGAATATATTCCTCCCTCTTTTCCACATTATTCCATCGTCTGCATATAAAGCCGTGTTAATTCCTGATGACACTCCTGCAAATATGTCATTAATCATAATATTAAATATTCCCTGAGGTGTTCCATTCTCCACTCTTACAGTTTGAGACAATTCATTACCTACTCGAAGTTGGATTGTTCTTTCAAATAAAAAACTTAAAACCCAATAATAGATTCTTCCCTCTATTCCAATTTTCTTCAATTGTAATAATAAACCTTCTTTCCACATCATATGGTATGCCTTCTCAATATCAAAATAAACTTCCACTAACCCCTCTTTCATTGCTATTGCTTTCTTAACATCTGTTTCCAATTTTATTAGTGCATCCAATGTTGATCTACCTTTTCTAAAACCATTTTGATAAGGTGCTGACAATCCCTTACTCTCCAACACGTTTACTTCTTCTTCTTCTTCTGTTGAATGGCGATTACGGTAAATTACCGACACCAGCTGGACTGAATCAAGCCATACAAATAAAAGTGCATGCATGTTTCTTTTGTAATTTAACAATTTTTTATTTACGAAAATAATCATAATAATAATAACTGAATTTGTATATTATTTGTACTAAGTCACAATAAGTGATTTTTTTTATGGAATAGTATGCAGAAAATGTTCATACTCGCTGAAAAATATCACTTAAAGGTGTCATGCATTGCATTTTTTTTATAATGTTCACTGAGGTCCACTTATAATATTAGTAAGATTTTTCATCAAAATAGTCATAATTTAGAAATAATTGTCCATTTTCTATCCTGTTTTTGACCCTATAATTAAGCTCCATTTTTAGGTCGTGTCTCCTTTAAGACTTCAATGTAAACACCCACTGTTGTGATTGGGTAACATCTTTGCTTATGACATAAGTGTCAAGTGTCATAATGCACTTGATGCATCCTCCAAAATATGGCGAACGAAGGCTGCGAAACAAGGCTGCCTTCCAAGGGTCCTTCGACTGCACTTGATTACATGGCACCCGAGATAATTTAACGGCTCAGTCCCATGGAAGTTAGAACAGCTAAAGTCGCTTACCTACACTATAACTGTTTTCACCACAAACAACCAAAAAGCAGATATTTTTTCCAATACCGCCGCTCCATATATGCAGATCACGCAGTTTGTGTAGGGCACCAACCCTCTAGGGGCACTATCTCATGTGTAGCTCGATGAAAGTCGAGGTAAGCAGTTCACAAAATGATGTTCCCTGCATCCCAATCCACACCCTATCTGACATTAACAGTATTTGAGATTAGAATTACAGTGTCCCAAATCATAGTGAGTGTCCCAAAATTGCAAAAGGGGAAATAAATTAATTAATTAATAAATACATAAAAATAAAGTAATTCAACACAATTTAATTCAAGTGTTCTGTCTTTTTTACTTGGTATAACATTCAGAATTTATTCACAACAGCAATGTCAACACAAAGGTAAAGGCAGGCGAACCCCTCTCCAGCTGCAGTACAAGGGTGGTTCGGGGGGGGGGGGGGGGGCGTGTCAACAAGCTTGCACAACCCCCGCAATAAGTGGGCTCTGTGTGGCCCCCCCAGTTACTGTGGTCTTGAACCGCCACTGCTGTAGTGGCGAAAGGGGTATTTGAAGCGTGTAGCCGCGCAGAGGGGGGAGTGTGTTCATTGTGGAAGTGAGGAAGTGTCTGTTGAAGCTGGTGTGGTGCGGAACAAAGCCCAGGTGAAGGAGGGCTGGTGTTTCCCGATACGCGGGCAGAGATGAGGAATCCTCCTCCGGCGATTCGTGGGCGGTGAAGACAGGCGTAAGGTGAACTAAAAGGTAACCACACTTCCCGATACGCGGACAGAGACAGGCAACCAACAGACACACGAGAGATCTCCAACTAGACAAGAAAGTAAGGTTAACACTTGCCAGGTCAAACAATCAGCATAGGCAAGACTAACATTAAACAACGTAGAACTATCACAAACATTAACCACACTGAACGATCCAATGTCAGACATGACACACGAGGGGATTTAACCCATGTGCGACATTCGGGACATTTTTGTCTTTTTCATTTTTGTTTTTTTCGATCAATTTTGTCTGTTAATGCCAACGGCATAAAGTTTGCCAAAGGTGTGTATTTTGGGGGGAATTTTTATATTTCAACCTCAGTTCCTATAATACATCTATAATACACTGTGTACACAAAATAGTTACACTCAGGACCTTCAGGACAAAAATGTCCCCATTGAAACCCATTAAAACTGCAATATTTGATCCCAGTGCCATTAAAGCATAAAATCATGAATTCTGTGATATTATACTTTCATTCTGGAGC